>NC_092340.1:85474285-85783928 GCF_046630445.1 Rutidosis leptorrhynchoides | reverse complement strand
TTTTCATGTTCAAGAAGAATGGATAAAATAATTCGATTACTCGAAGCGTGTGAGTGAAGTTATCGTAAATGAATGAAATAAGATAATAGTGATTCGACGTATCTTTTGATGTCATCACGATTGATCTCCGAAAAGAAAATCTTTGTAATCTATATTGGATTTGATTATTCAGCGATTAAGGAAATTATGATCCTCTTCGAATTAATGCGATAATACATTTTGATTTCTCTGTCGGATATTTCACTATAAATCCACCTCATTTGTTTTCTTACAACTCACACCTTCTCAACTCATATTTTAAAGTATTTGTCAATATGCTTCATCCAGTGCTGATTCTTGATATACTCCTCACTTTCATATCTGTCGCTCTTCTTTTTTCATCTGGCTCCGGAAGAATCTATTTACTTCTACTATACTCTTGGTTTTATAGTGTTTTTAGTTCTCCTGTTTCTTTATATTGTTATATGCATTGATATATACGGTTTGTGATTTCTGGGTTGTTGTTGGGTTTTATATCTTCCCTTATATTTTAAAGTCCTTGCTTCTTCTATAATCATTGTCATCTACAGTTAATGCCCTCTTCTATTTGCTATGATTTATACTCCCATTTCTAGTTCGGAGCTTTGTCCTTTCGTTTCTTCTTCTTGCGATTAAGCACCGCTTGTAATGGTCCAGAATTCGCAGATATAAATTTCAGAATGAACATTGTTAATGTTCTAGGAAGGAAACTGTAATGGCACGATCTTGACTTGTCAAATTACCAGAATATCTCGGAAAAGGCCGAATCATCAAGAAATATTTTCTTGATATTTAGAGATCAAAGAGAATACAAGAGTCGTGTAACATAGCACATGATGACGTTATGATCTGTGAATCATCATGTTCCATTTAGAAACTCAGCATGAATTACTGTAATATAATCACGTTGATCAAGTGTCATTATATTATACTAACTCATGCTTCAGCTCCCAACACTTCTTCAAGAATATTCCTATTTTAAACTCGAGTGTTTCAGAATTTAGAAACTAAAATAGTTTCTTTTATGATATAATACAGAAAGCGCGAAGAGGTAAATGATTTCAGATAAGAATAATTATAAAAATATCTTCAGAAGTATGGATGATATTTATAATGAAAGATACGATGATATCTTAGAATGTCTAATATCAGAGGATGATGAAGGATATTGCCCGCAGGGGTTTAGAGTCAGGAGCAAGGTATTCGTTAATGACTTCAGCAAGTACTGAATTATTTGGATTCTTTGAAGGCAGGTTCAGCCTTTGTGATTTGTCCACAGCCTCCTTCATACTTCGCTCAATCCGTTTTCCAGTTCCAAAGCTTCTCTTTTTCTGAGCTTTGCCAATATACTATCCTTTATCATCCAACTTTTTACTGTTAAGGTCGTTTACAGTTTTTGCTGCTTCATCAGCATTTTTCAAAATTTCGAGAACTGGTTCGCAGTTTAGGGTGTTTTTTAGAAATTTCTCATTCAAAGAATGTATGTCTTGGAGGTAGACGTTGTGTGTATATGTAATTGTTGATGTAGACATGCTGCGAGGTTTCAAAATACTGATTGCTGATTCTCAATAATTGGTATGGCAATTCTTGTTATAAGGTACGAATGAGTATATGATAGGGTTTCGATAATTATAATGATTTTTTTTTTGGAAAGTCAAAGATCAGTTAAGTTGTTGGTAAGTTTATTGCTAATGTGGTGAATATAAACGATTCCCTGGTAACGTTGGCGAAAGGGAAACGTATCTATCGAGGTTATAATAAGACTGTTTTGATTGAGAAGTCGAAGTTGACTTACTGGAGCTGTGACAAAACTGTCTATTTTGAAATGGAATTGAAAAGTTATTTTAGCTAGTAAATGCCAAAGGGTCTAACACAGATACGTGTTGAACTATGACTTGGGTTTTGAGAGTTTTTCAGGTGTATAACTGTGGGTAACATGTGGTTGGATCATCATCTCGATTGTTCCTTAGTTGAAGTGTCTTCAGGAATTTCGAAAGGTTTGAGCACATATTGTAATCGTTAATACATATGATGTTCTAACACAGTTTTGAAGTCAAAGTATAGCTTTGAAAGATATAGGAATCTAAGAGTGATGATACTGGTTATATTTCGAATTGAATTATGCGATTTCAAAATCAGAATATGTAATTGAATTTGAATGAGTATGATTGTTTTGATTTATATGAAAGAATGGATATTGTTGTGAAAGTAAGGAGTATATATGATGATTGCTGAATCAGTTTCGAAAAATGTAATATATTAATTGTGAATTTATATATCTCTCGGGTATTACCTACCCGTTAAAAAAATTTCATAATTAATATTTTGTACAAAAGAAGTTTATTACAGTCTTTATGAAAATATATGTGTATATTTTCTTTAGATGTAATATAGATTTAATGAGTTAATATTAAATTAAACTCATTTGTTTTATGGTTGGAACTAGAATTGAGTAATCCCTAAAACTTTATAAATTGCATAACTATTTCTTCAATAATATTGAAATTATGAATCATTACTTTGTTATTTGTTGGTTTTCGTGAAATTCTTGTGAACTTCGCAAGGTACGAATGATGTTATTTGAAAAGTTTCGAGTACATCGATGATGAAAGTGTAAAATCAAACATATATTCAAATAATACACTTGATTTATTATGAATTGGATTTTTATTGAGTTGAGACAGAGATTGTAATTAACGATGGTTAAGTTGCGGACGAAGGACGTACATCATTGCATATTTGTAATATTAATTAACTGAGTAGTTAAGATTCACACATAATAGCTTAGTACGGGAAGATTTATTATGGTTTAAAAATTTATACATATAAAATATAAATATAAATCTTTCGATTGGAAATGAGTTAATACTTCATAACTCGTTGATACAATATATTTGTTGTTGATTCGTAATGATGTCCACAATGATTCTCGAACTGACAGAGTTTGTGATGTTACAGATGCTGTTGATTCTGACGATACTGACGGCACTTTCTGTGTTGATGATGCTACGGTCCTGTTCATGCTGTTCGTAAAACAATTCTAGCTTGTAAATCGTACACCATTTTTGATCAAAGTTTCTACTCTACCATCTCCGTTCACTCATCCGATTTACGGTCAGAATTAAATAATCTCTAAGATTTTGGAGATTACATAACTGCCGTAGGGATATCTCTTCAATGAAGTTTATGAATTAATACTTCATCGTTTGTTGTTGTTGATATTCCTGGATATTTACAGGGCGTATAACGTTGATGTTTGAGATACAGATTGTGATGTTGAGGTGTGGGATGTGGATGTTGTTGTTGGTGGTGGTGATGGTACTGTTGGTGTTGCTGATGGTGGTACTGTTTATGCTGCTGGTGCTGCTGCTGGTGTTTGTAACCTTTGCACCATATTCTCCAAAGCCACTACCCGAGCGCGAAGCTCGTTGACTTCTTCTATTACACCGGGGTGATTGTCGGTTCGGACGAGCGGATAAATAAAATCTAGAATTTGGTGTAGTATGTAATCGTGACGAGATACTCTAGAAATAAGAGAGAAAATGGTGTTTCGGATAGGTTTGCCGGTAAGTGCTTCAGGTTCTTCGCCAAGAGGGCAATGTGGTGGATGGAAGGGATCACCTTCTTCTTGTCTCCAATGATTAAGGAGGCTACGAACACATCCCCAATTCATCCAGAATAGATGATGACTAATTGGTTGATCCATTCAGGTCACACTGCTTTCGAAACTTGAGTGGGATTCCATTTCGGAATCCGAGGGACTTGAACTAATGATGAATTCCATTTCGTACGATTGAATAAAGAATTTTTCGATATGAAATGATTTTCCGGCTATCGGGTGGTATTCTAATTATATAGAGCAAAAGATTTCGTAGATTACGAAGGAATTTACGGAATATGTCAGGCAAAGTTTACAGTAACAGATATGCTAAGATATGAATTAGCAGATATGCTAAGATATGAATTTTATCTATACAATATTCATGCAATCAATGCAATAAGATGTGTCTAGACTAAGAATGATAAGCAGGTAATTTCCGACAAAAATGATGAGCAAAACTATTGACATGCAGACACGGTCGAAGTCCAGACTCACTAATGCATCCTAACGACTATCAGTTAGACACACTAATGCAGACCTGGTTCGCTAAGACCACCGCTCTGATACCAACCGAAAGGACCCATTCATATACATTATAAACGATTCACAATAGTTGATTACATCGCGAGGTATTTGACCTCTATATGATACATTTTACAAACATTGCATTCGTTTTTAAAAGACAAACTTTCTTTACAACGAAAGTTGACGGCATGCACACCAATTCATAATACATCCAACTATAATTAGCTTAATAATAATCTTGATGAACTCAATGACTCGAATGCAACGTCTTTCAAAATATGCCATGAATGACTCCAAGTAATATCCTTAAAATGAGCTAATGCACAGCGGAAGATTTCTTTAATACCTGAGAATAAACATGCTTTAAAGTGTCAACCAAAAGGTTGGTGAGTTCATAGGTTTATCATAACAATCATTTCAATATATTAATAGACCACAAGATTTCCGTTTATAAATATATGTACATTCGCAAGTGTATAAAAGTATTCTATAAGTTGTAGGCACCCGGTAACAAGCCTTAACGTTCATGTTTTACCCTCTGAAGTACACCAGATCAGGTGTGTTTAAAATAACCTCGAAGTACTAAAGCATCCCATAGTCAGGATGGGGTTTGTCAGGCCCAATAGATCTATCTTTAGGATTCGCGCCTACCGTACATAGACAAGTAGTTTAATGTTACCAAGCTAAGGGTATATTTCTGGTTTAAACCCACGTAGAATTAGTTTTAGTACTTGTGCCTATTTCATAAAACATTTATAAAAACAGCGCATGTATTCTCAGTCCCAAAAATATATATAAAATGGAGCAAATGAAACTCATAATACTGTATTTCGTAGTAAAAATATATATAACGTCATTTAACAAGTGCAAGGTTGGTCTCGGATTCACGAACGTATCAATATTGAGATTCAATATTGCAGGAAAGTACGTAGACTCAATGGAGATGATAAACACTAGATTGACCTCACGAGCATACCCATGAACCATACTCATCACCTCCATAGCTATAACCCATAATTTCCTTAGCTTCGACTCATTAAAAAAAACTATTTTGAAATCACTCGGACAGTACTCCGTTGTAATATTTTATGTATACTAATAATATCTTGAAATAATACAGAGCAAATATTTATATATATATATATATATATATATATATATATATATATATATATATATATATATATATATATATATATAAATCGATTGAGAGAGTTTAGAGAAATATATTTTCAAGTTTCTATGAAATAATGAAACCTATTGAATTCTATTTATAATAGATTTTTAAATTATTAAAATGAATTATTAAAGTGAATTATTAAAGTATGAATTATTAAAGTATGAATTATTAAAGTGAATTATTAAAGTATGAATTATTAAAGTGAATTATTAAATTATGAATTATTAAAGTGAATTATTAAAGTATGAATTATTAAAGTAAATTATTAAAGTATGAATTATTAAAGTGAATTATTAAAGTTAAAATAAAGTAAAAGTAAAGTAAAGGTAAAGTTAAAGTATAGTAAAAGTATAAAAACTATGTATGTATAATACGCGTATAAATATATATAATATTAATTTAAATCGTTATATATATTTAATGAAATAAAATATAAATATCGTTATATTTATTATACTGGTTAAGTAATGAGTTGTCAAAAGTGATTCTAGATATTTATAAAAGTTATATACGTTTTAATAATAAAGTTCTTTTTAAACTAAAAACGTCTTTGTAAGTTTGAAAATAGATTAATAGAATATTATGGAAACCAACTCTCCACTAACTTTTGTCTAACTTTCGTAAATGACACTTTTTGTTTTTATTTATAAATAGCTTTACAAATTATTCTGAATATCGTTAAGAGGAATAGATTTTCTCAAATCATAGTGGACCTCTCAACAGAGACTTGTAATCATAATTCAATGTTTCTGATAATTCAATCATTTAATATATTTTTTTTAATTTCGTCGAAAATCATATTGAAACAAATTCGTTCGTGTAAAGTATTATACGTTTAATACTTTATTAATATTCTCAAGTTATAATATATATATATACATATACATATCTATTTATATATAATGGTTCGTGAATCGTCGGAATTTAGTCGAGGTTATAATGAATGTATGAACACAGTTTAAAATTCTTGAGATTTAACTTAACAAAATTTGCTTATCGTGTCGGAATAATATAAAGATTAAAGTTTAAATTTGGTCGGAAATTTCTGGGTCGTCACACATTGCATTTAAAATAAAGTGCATGTATTCTCAGCCCAAAAATATAGATTGCAAAAGCAATTAAAAAGGGAGCAAATGAAACTCACCTTAGCAGCATATAAAGTCGTTCACTAAAATGTGACCGAAACTCGGATTACCAAATAACCGTTGATCTCAACCTAGAGAACATATGTTGGTCAATAAATGTCTATTAAGCTATGTCAGGTCATAGTGTATCACAATCCTAATGCTCGAGATCAACATACAAAAGTTATCCAAAGTCGTTTCAAAAAGTCAATTTTGACTATAGTTCAACAAAACGAGACGTGTCTTATATAAGGATTCATTTACTCGATTGGTAATATTCAAAAATCCAATCTATCAATCTTACAAACAAGTTGTTTAAATATTAGTTGCAGATTCAAAAGTAATTCCAATTAACGTTAATCATAATTCAATTGTCTATATCTTTTAATTCGTTCATCGAAATTACGCGGCTTCTAAATGAAAAGTTATTGATTTTTCGCTAGCTTTCCAAAAACATGCATATCATATACCTTTTATCAGTAATATATATATTTAATTCGTGATTTATCATAAACTGTTTAACGACGAAATTTAGCATATAAGCATGCATAAACATATATACCCGAGCACTAGACATGTATACACTATTAATATATAAAAGATATGATATGAATGCTCACATATCAATATTGTGATTCAATATTGCAGGAAAGTACGTAGACGCAACAGAGATGATAAACACTAGGTTTGACTTGTAAACAATACCCATGAATATTACCCATAACCTCCATAGCTATAACCCATAATTTCCTTAGCTCTATCCCGTTCGAAAAGCTTGTTTTGAAGTGACACGCTCATGACCTCGTCGTAGTATTTTATATATAATACTACTAATAATAATACCAATATTAAGAATAATTATAATAATAATAATAATAATAATAATAATAATAATAATAAT
The DNA here is from genome assembly GCF_046630445.1 of Rutidosis leptorrhynchoides. NCBI lineage: Eukaryota > Viridiplantae > Streptophyta > Magnoliopsida > Asterales > Asteraceae > Rutidosis > Rutidosis leptorrhynchoides. Next base: position 85,776,579 of record NC_092340.1, on the reverse strand, counting down.
AATAATAATAATAATAATAATACAGAGGGATAGATGGATAGAAGTGTGCGTGTGTCAGTGAACAAACGAATTCAATTTATAGGGGTTTTCAGATTTCTGACTCCATGCGATCGCATGGAGTCCCTTTGTTAAATTCATGCGATCGCATGATGTAGGATACCAGCTCACACTCGTTTGTTTTCTAGTTTGTCGACATGTTATAATAATATATATAATATATTTAATTTATATAATTAATTATATATTATATTAAATTCATGTGCATAGTTAACTTGTAATTTTTGATCCGATAAGTCGTATGTCGTCACTCGACTTATGTCCCAGTTCCGGTTTTTAGATCGTCCTTTCGTACGCTGAGAAAACTTGCATTTTTCGTTTCGTGACTCGTACCTTTGTCAAAATATAGACTTAAATTATCCATAACTATGTCACTCGAAGTGTAGCTTTAATCAATTAAGTGTTTTGGTCATTTGCTTCTATAAATCATTGTCTCATAGTATATACATATACATATATACATTTTCATTTTGAAATAGTGATTTACTGTAGTAAAGTTACTGTAGCAAAGTTTTTTTTTACTCTAGCAAATAGTGATTTTCGAAAACACTGTAGCTTTTCGGGTACTGTAGCAAATTCGAAAATACTGTAGCAAATTAGTGTTTTACCGGTTCATCTTAAACGTTTTAGTTAACTTATCTAAATATCAATCGAATCAATAATCGAATGTTACTATCGTTTACTAAATAACTTGAAATCATAAATATTTATATATGCACATTAAGTTATATATATATTGTTCGTGAATCTTCGAGAACAGTCAAAGAATAATTGATTACATGAATATAGTTCCAAAACTTTGAGACTCAATATTACAGACTTTGCTTATCGTGTCTAAAACATTAAATCATTTAAAGATAAAGTTTAAATTTGGTCAGAAATTTCTGGGTCGTCACATTAACAATTGGTATTTTATTTTGCTTAAGTCTTTTAACATCACGATCCATTATTTCGACGAGCTCTTCAATAAATTGAAGTTTTTCATTGATTTGGATTTCGTCTAACGGAATGGTGAGATCTTCTTTAGCAAAACATTTCTTCAGATTCGAGACATGAAAAGTGTTATGTACCCCGGCGAGTTGTTGAGGTAGATCAAGCCGGTAAGCTACTGGTCCGACACGATCAATAATCTTGAATGGTCCAATATATCTTGGATTTAATTTCCCCCGTTTACCAAATCGAACAACGCCTTTCCAAGGTGAAACCTTAAGCATGACCATCTCTCCAATTTCAAATTCTATACCTTTTCTTTTAATGTCCGCGTAGCTCTTTTGTCGACTTTGGGCGGTTTTCAACCGTTGCTGAATTTGAATGATTTTCTCGGTAGTTTCTTGGATTATCTCCGGACCCGTAATTTGTCTATCCCCCACTTCACTCCAACAAATCGGAGACCTGCACTTTCTATCATAAAGTGCTTCAAACGGTGTCATCTCAATACTCGAGTAATAACTGTTGTTGTAGGAAAACTCTACTAATGGTAGAAATCGATCCCAACTATTTCCAAAATCAATAACACATGCTCGTAGCATGTCTTCAAGCGTCTGTATCGTCCTTTCACTCTGCCCATCAGTTTGTGGATGATAGGCAGTACTCATGTCTAGACGAGTTCCCAATGCTTGTTGTAATGTCTGCCAAAACCTTGAAACAAATCTGCCATCACTATCAGAGATAATAGAGACTGGTATTCCAAGTCTGGAGACAACTTCCTTCAAGTATAATCGCGCCAACTTTTCCATTTTATTATCTTCTCTCATTGGTAGAAAGTGTGCTGACTTGGTGAGACGATCAACTACTACCCAAATAGTATCATAACCACTTGCTGTCCTTGGAAATTTAGTAATGAAATCCATGGTAATGTTTTCCCATTTCCATTCCTAGATTTCAGGTTGTTGAAGTAGACCTGATGGTTTTTTATGTTCAGCTTTGACCTTAGAACATGTCAAACATTCTCCCACATATCTAGCAATATCGGCTTTCATACTTGGCCACAAAAAGTGCTTCTTGAGATCTTTGTACATCTTTCCCGCTCCGTGATGTATTGAGTATCTGGTTTTATGTGCTTCCTTAAGTACCATTTCTCTCACATCTCCAAACTTTGGTACCCAAATTCTTTCAGCCCTATATCGGGTTCCGTCTTCCCGAATATTAAGATATTTCACCGATCCTTTGGGTATTTCATTCTTCAAATTTCCCTCTTTTAAAACTCCATGTTGCTCCTCCTTTATTTGCGTAGTAAGGTTAGTACGAATAATTATATTCATAGCTTTTACTCGCATAGATTCTCTGTCCTTTCTACTCAAAGCGTCGGCTACTACATTCGCCTTCTCAGGGTGGTAACGAATCTCAAAATCGTAATCATTTAATAATTCAATCCACCTACGCTGCCTCATGTTCAGTTGTTTCTGATTAAATATATGTTGAAGACTTTTGTGGTCGGTATATATAATACTTTTGACCCCATATAAGTAGAGCCTCCAAGTAATTAATGCAAAAACAACAGCGCCCAATTCCAAATCGTGAGTCTTATAATTTTGCTCGTGAATCTTCAATTGTCTGGACGCATAAGCAATTACCTTCGTTCGTTGCATTAATACACAACCGAGGCCTTACTTTGAGGCGTCACAATATATCACAAAATCATCATTCCCTTCAGGCAATGACAATATAGGTGCCGTAGTTAACTTTTTCTTCAACAATTGAAACGCTTTCTCCTGCTCATCCTTCCATTCAAATTTCTTCCCTTTATGCGTTAATGCAGTCAAGGGTTTTGCTATTTTGGAAAAATCTTGGATGAACCTTCTGTAGTAACCAGCCAGTCCTAAAAATTGGCATATATGCTTTGGAGTTTTCGGGGTTTTCCACTTTTCAACGGTTTCAATCTTTTCCGGATCCACATGAATACCTTCTTTGTTCACTATGTGGCCGAGGAATTGAACTTCTTTCAACCAAAATGCACAATTTGAAAATTTAGCGTACAATTTTTTCTTCCTCAATAATTCTAACACCTTTCTCAAATGCTCACCGTGCTCTTGATCATTCTTTTAGTAAATAAGTATGTCATCGATGAAGACAATGACAAATTTGTCAAGATATGGCCCACACACTCGGTTCATGATGTCCATGAACATAGCTGGTGCGTTAATCAATCCAAACGGCATAACCATAAACTCATAATGACCGTAACGCGTCCTAAAAGCAGTCTTTGGAATATCATCCTCCTTCACCCGCATTTGATGATACCCAGAATATAAATCAATCTTCGAATAAACCGATGAGCCTTGTAGTTGATCAAATAAGTCGTCAATTTTCGGTAGTGGGTAGTGGTTCTTGATGGTAAGTTTGTTCAACTCTCGGTAGTCGATACACAACCTGAATGTACCATCCTTCTTTTTGACAAACAAAACAGGAGCCCCCCATGGTGATGTGCTTGGTCGTATGAAACCACGCTCTAAAAGTTCTTGTAATTGGCTCTGAAGTTCCTTCATTTCGCTGGGTGCGAGTCTGTATGGAGCACGAGCTATTGGTGCAGCTCCCGGTACAAGGTCTATTTGAAATTCAACGGATCGGTGTGGAGGTAATCCCGGTAATTCTTTCGGAAATACATCGGGAAATTCTTTTAGGACGGGGACATCATTGATGTTCTTTTCTTCGGAATTGACTTTCTCGACGTGTGCTAGAACAGCATAGCAACCTTTTCTTATTAGCTTTTGCGCCTTCAAATTACTAATAAGATTTAGCTTCGCGTTGCTCTTTCTCCGTACACCATTAAGGGTTTTCCTTTTTCTCGTATAATGCGAATTGCATTTTTGTAACAAACGATTTTTGCTTTCACTTCTTTCAACTAGTCCATACCGATTATCATCAAAACTCCCTAACTCTACTGGTATCAAGTCAATCTTAAATGTTTCGCTAACCAGTTTAATTTCTCGATTTCGACATATTTTATCTACTGAGATTAATTTACCGTTTGCTAATTCGAGTAAAAATTTATTATTCAAAGGTGTCAATGGGCCACTTAATTTAGCACAAAAATCTCTACTCATATAGCTTCTATCCGCACCCGAATCAAATAAAACATAAGCAGGTTTTTCATCGATAAGAAACGTACCCGTAACAAGCTCCGGGTCTTCCTGCGCTTCTTTCGCATTAATGTTAAAAACTCTCCCACGGCTTTGCCCATTATTATTTCTCCAGTTTGGGCACGTAGTTTTATAGTGGCCCTTCTTCCCGCATCTGAAACAAATAATGTGGGCAGTATTTGTTCTTTTAATCATTGGTCCGAAAGCTTCACACTTCGTTGCAGCATGACCCTTCCTATTACATTTGGTACATACTACTTCACAAAATTTACCCGGATGATATCCTTCATACCTATAGCATGGAATTTTCTGATTGTTGTTGTCATTGTTGTTATTGAGATTGTTATTGGGATTGATGTGGTTGTTATTATTATTGGGGCGGTTGTTGTAGTTGTTGTTGTTGGGACGTTTGTTGTAATTATTGTTGGGATTTCGATTGTTGTTGTGGCGATTGATGTTGTGGTTGTTGGGATAGTTGTTGCGATTGTGGTTGTGATTGTTGTTGTTGTTGTATTGTTGACCTTTGTCACTAGTTTTTTCCCATTTTCTCTTGACTTGTTTCATGTTAGCCTCTTCGGCCGCCTGCTCTTTAATCCTTCCTTTAATCTGGTTCACTAGTTTGTGAGCTATTCGACTTGCCTTTTGTATGTAGGCGGGCTCGTATGAACTCACATCTTCTTGAATCCTTTCCGGTAACCCTTTTACAAATGCGTCGATCCTCTCTTCTTCGTCTTCGAACATTCTGGGACACAATAGGCACAACTCCGTGAATCGTCGTTCATACGTGGTGATATCGAAACCTTGCGTTCGTAATCCTCTAAGCTCTACCTTGAGCTTATTGACCTCTTTCTGGGACGATACTGCTCGTTCATCAAGTGCTTGAATGCTGACCACAGTAGTGCGTAAGCAGCATCTTTTCCTACCTGTTCGAGATAGGTATTCCACCATGTTAACGCAGTACCTGTGAAGGTATGCGTAGCGTACTTTACTTTGTCTTCTTCGGTACATTTACTTATGAAAAACACCGATTCAACCTTCTCGGTCCACCGTTTCAATCCGATTGGACCCTCAGTTCCATCAAATTCCAAAGGTTTGCAAGCAGTGAATTCTTTGTAGGAGCATCCTACACGATTTCTTGTGGAATTAGTTCCACTGCTAGAACCCGAATTATCGTTGTTATTTTGCATTGTGGCCTGCACTGCGGCTATGTTCGCAGCAAGGAAAACACGGAAGTCTTCCTCACTCATGTTCAAGTTCTGACGAGTCGTCGGTGCCATTCCCTTCAAAAATAGCCAAAAGAATTGAGTTAATCATATAGAATTTAAGAGTGGTCAATAGTATTTTGTAGCATAATATGAACTTATTTATAAAAGCTTTTTCTTCATATTAGCATTTTATAGTTTTAATTCGGGTAGTACCTACCCGTTAAGTTCATACTTAGTAGCTACTATACAAATCAACTACTACGATTCTATATGAAAAACTTATTACAATAATATTTCGCGTTCAAACTTTTATACAATATTTTACAAGCATACAATACACTATTATACATATAGGATGAAATATAGCACATAATAACTTTGCTACATGGCAGCTATAAAGGCAATTCTAGTTAATACGCAAGTCGTTCAACAAAAGAAATAAAGACACGTAATTCATAAGTCTAGAAACAAGTCATGCATTCGGGTTTTATTAGTATTATTTCCCATCCTTGATCGTGTGGAAAATAACCATTGTGACCGTTGGCTAGGAAACATGTTGTAATGTCGTCAAAAGGACGAGGGTTACGTAATGCCCAATAGCCCCGTAACAATCTAAAAACCTTGTTTCTCACCTCAAATACCGAGTCCGTCACTTGTGGGAATGTTTTATTTAAAAGTTGCAACCCAATGTTCTTTTTATCAATTTGATTAGAAGCGAACATTACTAACCTGTAAGCATAACATGCTTCTTTATGTTGCATGTTAGAAGCTCTTTCTAAAGAACGGAGTCCTATGTTGGGATATGTTGAGTCAAAATAGGTTCTTAACCCGTAGCGTAAAATTGCATCTGGGTTTTCCGCACTAAATGCTTTAAAGAAAACTTGGCGTAACTTAAAGTCTCCCCAATGTGATATACCCCATCTTTCAAAGGAAAGCCTTTTATAAACTAAGGCATGCCTGGAATGTCTTTCAAACGTTCGACAAACTAATTTCGCCGTAAATAATTGTGCTGATGAATTCTGCCCGACTCTAGACAAGATTTCATCAATCATATCCCCTGGTAGGTCTTCTAAAATTTTTGGTTGTCTATCCTTAACGTCCATTTTTGTTTTTTATAATGTAAAATAAACAAGGATTATATTCGTAAAAGATAATTAACAAACAATACAAATTTTTTTTTACATATAACATAAAAATACAAGCACACTACAATACATATATTACACGACATGATTACAACTCTTTATTCCAACTCACTCGTTTCTTCCTCTTCAGACTTGGTTTGTTTCGCTAATTTCCTAGGGATATATGGTGCTCCCCTAATACGATCCGTTCTTTTCTCAAATGGTCTAGAAAAACCTGGTGGCTTAGATGTTCCCGGGTTATAGTGAAAGTTTAAGAAATACGGGTGTTTACGGTACACTCCATCAGGGTACTTTATGTTAATATAAAGTTCATCGGGGTTGTAATCAGGTTTCTCTATTTTGATGCCCTTTCCCTTATTATTTTCTTTTGCTTTTTCATATTGGGTCGAGGTAATTTCTATAACATCATCGGAATCCTCATCGGAATCCGATTCATTAGAAAATTGGTAATTTTCCCAATATTTTGCTTCCTTGGCGGAAACACCATTGACCATTATTAACTTTGGTCCATTGGTTGATGATTTTCTTTTATTTAATCGTTTTACTGTAGGTTCCTCTTCTTCCGGTTCCTCTTCTTCCGGTTTCTCTTCTTCCGGTTCTTCTTCGGGAATTTGTGAATCTTCTCAAAATATATTCGACTCTTCATTATTATTAGGTGAGTCGATGGGATTTGTACTAGAGATAGACATCTATCACACAATATTAAACACGTTAAGAGATTAATATATCACATAATATTTACATGTTAACAATATATAGTTTCCAACAAAAAAAATGTTAAGCAATCGTTTTTCAAGTAAACATGGTCGAAGTCCAGACTCACTAATGCATCCTAACGAACTCGAAAGACACACTAATGCAAATTTATGGTTCTCTAAGGCCAACGCTCAGATAACAACTGAAATGTCCCGTTCATATTGATTATAAACGTTCCATATTAATTGATTTCATTGCGAGGTTTTGACCTCTATATGAGACGTTTTTCAAAGACTGCATTCGATATTAAAAGAAACCATAACCTTTAAAATATTACGATGATTATCAAAAATGATAATCTGAAATATAGTGTTTTCACACGACCATTACATAATAGTTTACAATAATATTACACAACAATATATGTCTTCGAATGCAGTTTTTAAACAATATTATACAAGCATGCTGACTCCAACTTTTATCCATAAATTAGCATGCAACAGCGGAAGCTCTTAATAATCACCTGAGAATAAACATGCTTTAAACGTCAACAAAAATATTGGTGAGTTATAGGTTTAGTCTATATATTTATCAGATCATAATAATAGACCACAAGATTTTCATTTCCATTTCTCAATAACATGAAAACTGCATAAAAATCATTCATACGATGAACACCTGGTAACCGACCTTAACAGGATGCATATAGAATATCCCCATCATTCTGGGACTCTCATCGGACATGATAAATCGAAGTACTAAAGCATCCGTAACTCGGATGAGGCTTGTTGGGCCAAATAGATCTATCTTTAAGATTCGCGTCAATTGGTGACAATTATAATAAACACCAATTCTTAGGCTACCAAGCTAAAAAGGGGCATATTCGGTTCGATAATTCAACATAGAATGTAATTTTTGATCACTTGTGTCTATTTTATAAAACAATTATAAAACTGCATATATTCTCATCCCAAAAATAATAGATTTTAAAAGTTCTCATCCCAAAAATAATAGATTTTAAAAGTGGGACTATAACTCACTTTCACATATTTTTACTTCGTCGAAAATTAAGACTTGACCACTGGTCGATTCACGAACCTATAACAAATATGTATATATATATATCAAATTATGATCGAAATATATTCACAATATTTTTATTATATTTTAATGATTTAAGTTTGTTAAGTTAGCAGTCCAACGTTAGTAATCTACAACTAGTTGTGCACAGTTAGATGTACAAAAATAAATCAATATTATCTTGAATCAATCCACGACCCAGTGTCTACAAGTCTCAAGCTAGATCATAACTCAAAGTATATATATTATTTTGGAATCAACCTCAACCCTGTATAGCTAACTCAAACATTACTGCATATAGAGTGTCTATGGTTGTTCCAAATAATATATATATATGGGTCGATATGATATGTCAAAACATTATATACGTGTCTATGGTATCCCAAGATTACATATTATGTATAATACAATATAAATTAGTTAGGATATGTTTAGTCTAGATTTTTTACAAAATTTTCGTAACTAAAACTAGCAAATTTATCCAATTTTGTTTTACCCGTCATTTCTTTGTTTCAAATCCGTTTTGAGTGATTCAAGTTGCCATGGTTTCATAATGAACTGAAATTTATGAAACTAAACAGAAAAAGTATAAGTTTATAGTCGGAAATACAGGTTACAAGTCATTTTTTAAAGAGGTAGTCATTTCCGTCGAAAGAACGACATCTTGATGACCATTTTGAAAAACATACTTCCACTTTGAGTTTAACCATGATTTTTGGATATAGTTTTATATTCATAAGAAAAATTATTTTCCCAGAAGAACAATTTTTAAATCAAAGTTTATCATAGTTTTTAATTATCAAACCCAAAACAGCCCGCGGTGTTACTATAACTGCGTATGTCCGGTTTTACGGTGTTTTTCGTGTTTCCAGGTTTTAAATCATTAAGTTAGCATATCATATAGATATAGAACATGTGTTTAGTTGATTTTAAAATACAAGTTAGAAGGGTTAACTTTATTTGCGAATAAGTTTAGAATTAACTAAACTATGTTCTAGTGATTACAAGTTTAAATCTTCGAATAAGATAGTTTTATATGTATGAATCGAATGATGTTATGAACATCATTACTACCTCAAGTTTAGTAGGTAAACCTACTGGAAGTGACAAAATTTGATCTAACTTCAAAGGATTCTTGGATGGCTTGAAAGTTCTTGAAGTAGAATCATGACACAAAAACAAGTTCAAGTAAGATTTTTACTCGAATTAAGATAGTTTATAGTTATAGAAATCGAATCAAAATTTGAATATGAATATTACCTTGAATTATAATGATAACCTACTATAAATAACAGAGGTTTCTTGATCTTAGATGATTACTTGGAACGGATTAGAAAGCTTGGAAGTAGACTTGTAAACTTGAAAGTATTCATGATTTTATGAAACTAGAACTTATAGAATTTATGAAGAACACTTAGAACTTGAAGATAGAACTTGAGAGAGATCAATTAGATAAAGAAAATTGAAGAATGAAAGTGTTTGTAGGTATTTTTGGTCGTTGGTATATGGATTAGATATAAAGGATGTGTAAGTTTGTTTTTTTGTAAATAATTCATGAATGATTTATAATATTTTTTGTAATTTTGTGAGATATTTCATGCTAGTTGCTAAATGATGGTTCCCACATATTTAGGTGACTCACAAGGGCTACTAAGAGCTGATAATTGAAGTGTATATACCAATAGTAAATACATCTAGAAGCTGTGTATTGTACGAGTACGAATACAGGTGCATAAGAGTAGAATTGTTGATGAAAATGAATGAGGATGTAATTGTAAGCATTTTTGTTAAGTATAAGTACTTAGATATGTGTCTTGAAGTCTTTCAAAAGTGTACTAATACATCTAAATACACTACATGTATATACATTTAACTGAGTCGTTAAGTCATCGTTAGTAGTTACATGTAAGTGTTGTTTTGAAACTTTTAAGTTAACGATCTTGTTAAATGTAATTAATTCTTTGTTATTATACTTAAATGAGATGAGATTTTAATTGTTATGTTAACATGATAACATGGTGTATGAATATATCTTAATATCATATATATATATATATATATATATATATATATATATATATATATATATATATATATATATATATATATATATATATATATATATATATATATATATATGTATATATATATATATGTTAAAATACTATTATAACGATAATCGTTACATATATATATTGTTTCGAAATCCTTAAGTTAGTAGTCTCATCTTACTTGTATAGTTTATTGTTAATACACTCAATGATATACTTAATTATCATTTTATCATGTTAAATATAGTATATCAATATCTTTATACAATACATATGTATTTAGTAAGACGTTGTTATAACGATAATCGTTATGTATATCGTTTCGAGTTTCTTAATTCAATAATCTCATTTTTATGTATATCACTCTTTGTTAATATACATAGTGAGATACTTACTTATCATGATCTCATGTTAATCAAATATATATCTGTGACGCCCCGTACAAAACCATCGTGTACGATTAGTCAACAACAGGATCTTTACACTGTTGAATACTACATGCTGTTTGAAAACCAGTCTGCATTCATAAAAACATAGTGTTTACAAAAGATAACATGACACAGAGGTCATTACAAAGCCATTATTCAAATAACATAAGTTGCGAATGCAAATTAAAAGTTTCATGATTGAGACATCTCTAAGTTATGCAGCGGATATCTAACATAGAATGTCCTTAACAGCAAGTCTAAACAGCATGACAGCAAGTCTAACAGCGAAAGCAACAAACCTCTAAGCACCTGAGAAAACATGCTTAAAAAGGTGAGCTATAGTTTAAATTGTAACAGTAATATAAGATTGACCACGAGATTTCAATGTTTCAAAACAGTATGAAAAGCATATGTATAACCGTGGGCACATGGTAACTAGACTTAACGTAAATATAAATATCCCCTAAAACTACACCTGGCGAGTGCGTATGTCCTCGAAGTATTAAACACCCGTTAAATGCTAGCGCGACTAGCCCGAGTGGGGATGTCAAACCCTATGGATCCATATCTAATATTCACGTCTACCGGTTCAAAAACCAATAGTTAAACATTACCGTGCTAAGGGGAATCCTTATTCCGTTGTATAACCCACATGTATGTAAAGTTTAAGTACTCGTGTCAAGTAAGTAAAACATAAAAAGCGCATGTATTCTCAGTCACAAAAATGGTATAAGTAAAAAGGGATGCTATAACTCACAGTGATAAAAGCGGTAAAGTCTGTAATGAAAGTATGCAAGTAGTAAGTTGGTCCAAAAGGTGGTCAACCTAAATCAAAGGTTACTAGGTCAGTAGGTTGTCTTTATAAGTTCTAATGGTGCATAAAATAAGTTTAAGTGTCATCATCATCATCATTCATCATCATAAAAGCTAAGTAACTTTGACAAGAATAGAGATCGAAACAATAGGCTGACTTCGGTCAGCTGCTACGACCTCTACGTAAATCGAAAAGACGCGTAATCAGTAGCTATGGCTTCGTATATGAGTCCCCTAGTTTCTGACCAATTTCCAGAACCAAACTCGTCTTTGTTTGACCGTGGCGACGGTTTAAGTGCTAGTAGGTCAGAAATTTCAGCACAACGTTAATAGGGTGTAACGACTTTCGGAAGGCCATAAATCCTAAACCGTAACTCGGATTAAGACGAGGTCTAAACGGAAAATCATCTAATCGAACCGAACTAACTGAGAATCACCTTTCCAGTAGCCCAGGTTACTGATCAGATTCAGAAAAACAGTGAACAAGTGCTCCGGTGGGGTTCTTGGTGCTTGATGCACATCACGGTTCTCATCCTTGATGCTTGTAGCTTCAAGTGTACAACTCGTTGATGGTTTAGCATCACTTTTGACCAAAATTCTAGCATCAATACACAATATGTTAAGACCAAGTAATAACACAACCCATTTAAGAGTCTTAGATGGATGATGAACCAAGGTTACATCATATCCTTAGTCTTAACACAAATACAAGTCCTATTTACAAACAAAATTACAAACTTTACATCAATCAAACAAGTATGAACATGATCTAAGTCAAATGAAGTGATGGAACCCTAAGCTAGAGAGCTTGGATCCCTTTCACACAAGTTATAAGGTCACAAAGCTAGAAAGCTTGAACCTTTAGTGTTCTTGAAGATCTTGAAGCATAAAGCTTAGATCATTAAGTTACATGAAGACCATAAACACAAGTTTTGATCTTTATAACAAATTAATGAGATCATAAGTTAGAAAACTTAGATCCAAAAAAAGATATGAAGATTCAAGCTAGAAAGCTTGCATCTTGATTGTTCTTGAAGATCTTGAAGTATAAAGCTTGGATCTTTAAGTTACATGAAGATTACAAACACAAGTTTGAATCTTTAATACAAAATAACAAGATTAAAGCTAAAAAGTTTTAGATCTACAAAGTTAGTGAAGATTCAAAGCTAGAAAGCTTGAATCTTCCATGTTCTTGAAGGATTCATGCTTGAATCTACAAGATGTAATCAAGATCAAAGCTAAAAAGCTTGATCTTCCATGGATGATGATGTACACGAAAAAGAAAGGAGAAGGAGAAGAAGAAAAATCAAAAACTTACAAGTTTTAGAGTGAGAAAGACTAGAGAGAAGATAGGAGAATAAGTGTGTGTGAAATACAAATGAGAGCAAGTGTAAAATGAGATGAATGAGGCTTGTATTTATAGTGAAATGAGGGTTGGGGGAGGGCCTCATGGCCGTGGGTTTTGGTAGGGGGGAGGGGGAGACAAGATTTACTTTTTGGTTAATGGTTGTCTAAAGTAGGTACTTATGTTGGTATCCCATGCAACATTATGGATAATACTTGACATAAATGCTAGCATGTTCCCTCTAATAAATAGGAATTTGTCTTACTCATTAATTAGTCACTAGTAATTAATAAGTGGGCTAAATAAATGGGCTAGCTAGAGTAGGGTGGGCTTAAGTCCAACAAGGTAGAAAGTCCAACAAGACTAACTAGTAAGCATAATTAAATTACTACGCATAATTAAGCATCCATAAACCCAAGTAATTATTATTATTAAATAATAATTAGTATTCGGTAGTCATAATATTCCGATTATGACAAAAGTTAAACGTACGCGCAGTTCGCGTTTTAATCGAAACGTTAAGCGACACTAACGGTCATAAAGCATCCGGTGATCAAGTTAAGTATCCTACGTACTCTAAGGCATGTTTTAACATATAAATGAAAGTAAACCATGTATATAAAGGTTCCAGAGTAAAAAGTAGCACAGTACGCACAAATACGCAGTTTCGCTAAAACACAAGGCACAAAAGCAAGTCGAAAAAGTCGGGTCGTTACATTACCCACCTGTTAATGGAAATTTCGTCCCGAAATTTAAGCTGAGGCAGGTGTTGAAGTCGGGAAGAGGTGAGGATACTTCTGCGTTATCTGATCCTCTCGTTCCCAAGTAAACTCAGGTCCACGTTTGGCATTCCATCGAACTCGGACGATCGGAATCTTGTTGCGTTTCAAAGTTTTGACCTCACGGTCCATAATTTCGACAGGCTCTTTCAAGAAGTGGAGTTTGTCATCAATCGTAAGTTCCTCCAGGGGTATGATAAGTTCCGGTGGAGCAAGACACTTCTTCAAATTTTATACGTGGAAGGTAGGATAAACAGCACTCAACTGAGTCGGAAGATCCAAACGGTAATGATAATGCTAAAAACGAACATATATTTCATAGCATTATTCCTCAAGAAAGACAAGCTTTTAGTTGCAATTGTTCTATTTACAAGTGATATTCGTTTAAATAATAAAAGGTGAAGACAAAAGACAGATTCGACGAATTGAAGACGCAAATGACCAAAAAGCTCAAAAGTACAAAAGACAATCAAAAAGGTTCCAATTATTGATAAGAAACGTCTCGAAATTACAAGAGTACAAGATTCAAAACGCAAAGTACAAAATATAAAATTGTACGCAAGGACGTTAGAAAATCCGGAACCGGGACCAGAGTCAACTCTTAACGCTCGACGCAACGGACTAAAAATTACAAGTTAACTATGTATATAAATATAATATAATATATAATTAATTATATTAATTATATATATATTATAAAACCGTCGGCAGAGAAAGACTCCAAGGGTGTGAGCTGTAAATTCATTCTCCGCGACTCGCGGAGTTTGAAGAGGATTTTGCCGCGAGTCGCGGAGCCCCAAAAATCAAAAATCCCTATAAAGCCAACCGAATTCTGATCGCAAAATATAATCTATTTCTCTCTTCTCTCATATATACGTAAACGATATATATATATATATATAATTTATATTTTAATTTTAATTTTAATTCTAATAATAAGGGTATGTTAGCGAATGTTGTAAGGGTGTAAGTCGAAATTCTGTCCGTGTAACGCTACGCTATTTTTAATCATTGTAAGTTATGTTCAACCTTTTTACATTAATGTCTCGTAGCTAAGTTATTATTATGCTTATTTAAAACGAAGTAATCATGATGTTGGGCTAATTACTAAAATTGGGTAATTGGGCTTTGTACCATAATTGGAGTTTGGACAAAAGAACGACACTTGTGGAAATTAGACTATGGGCTATTAATGGGCTTTATATTTGTTTAACTAAATGATAGTTTGTTAATGTTAATATAAAGATTTACAATTGGGCGTCCCTATAAATTACCATATACACTCAATCGGACACGATGGGCGGGGTATTTATATGTACGAATAATCGTTCATTTAACCGGACACGGGAATGGATTAATAGCCACTAGAATAATTAAAACACGGGTGAAATTACATTCAAGGGTAATTGGTGTAATTGTTAACAAAGTAGTAAAACCTTGGTTTACACACAGTCGATAACCTGGTGTATTCATTAAACAAAGTATTAAAACCTTGTTACAATTCGAATCCCCAATTAGTTGGAATATTTAACTTCGGGTATAAGAATAATTTGATGAGGACACTCGCACTTTATATTTATGACTGATGGACTGTTATGGACAAAAACCAGACGGACATATTAAATAATCCAGGACAAAGGACAATTAACCCATGGGCATAAAACTAAAATCAACACGTCAAACATCATGATTACGGAAGTTTAAATAAGCATAATTCTTTTATTTCATATTTAATTTACTTTATTTTATATTTAATTGCACTTCTAATTATCGCACTTTTATTTATTGTTATTTAATCGCACTTTTAATTATCGTACTTTTTAATTATCGCAAGTTTATTTTATCGCACTTTTATTATTCGCAATTTCATTATCGTTATTTACTTTACGATTTAATTTAAGTCTTGTATTTATTTTATATTTTACATTAGGTTTTAACTACGAATAAAGTTTTAAAATCGACAAACCGGTCATTAAACGGTAAAAACCCCCCTTTATAATAATAATATTACTTATATATATATTTGTATTTTTATAAAAGTAAACTAATATAGCGTTGAGCTTTGTTTAAAGATTTCCCTGTGGAACGAACCGGACTTACTAAAAACTACACTACTGTACGATTAGGTACACTGCCTATAAGTGTTGTAGCAAGGTTTAAGTATATCCATTCTATAAATAAATAAATATCTTGTGTAAAATTGTATCGTATTTAATAGTGTTTCCTAGTAAAATATAAACTATTTCGTATACACCTCGCATAACACCAAGTATTTTTGGCGCCGCTGCCGGGGACACTCTTAAACGCCGGAAGCGCAACGCTAATATAAAAAAAAAAGATTTTTAGTTAACTTTTATTAAAATTCGTTTTTGTAAAAATACGTTTTAATTATTCAAAAATATAAAAAGAAAAACAAAAATATAAGCATTTTTAAGATTTTGTTAAATATTTAAGTTTTATAAGTTTCTTTATTTTTATTTTAGTTTATAAAAATATAAGTTTTATTAACTATCTTTTATTTATAGAAAAAAATTAAAAACAGAAAAAAAAATAAATAAATAAAGAAAAAATGCGTCGAATTTAAAGCTGTCATCTGAATTCTGGAACCCCGCGACTCGCGGGGTTTGATGCAATAAATACCGCGACTCGCAGAGACTTTCTGACACGCCGACAGAAGCCCTAATTCAGCATTTATTACGGATTATTATTAATTATTATTAATATAAACCCTAATTATGTATTATTATTATAATTAAGTTTTATTTTAAAATTTCTTTTTATTTAATTTGTTTTATTTTGTTTAAATTAGTTTTATTAAATTGTAAAATTAGTAGTTTTATAAAATAAAAAAATATAAAAATAATATTTTTATAAAAATTGTAATTTTTACAACTTTTTGTATATTTTTATATTTTGTCCCTTTTTAATCGTTTTAGCGTAATATTTGTATTTTTAGCTCATATTTAATTTTAAACTTAGTTTTTGCTATAGTTATTTTTACTCCTAGATTTTTAGGCTTTGCCGTAGAATTCCTTAAGTGCTTTTTCTTTAGACTAAGATTTAGGTACTTTAGAATTTTGCGACGCCTTTTTAAGTTTTAGTTTTTTTTTAAAGTTATTTCCATTTGGGATTCAGTTTTTCCTGTAAGCTTTAATATTTTTAGACCTTTTACTATGTATCAATTATCATTCCAATTAGTAATTTCAATTTGCGATTATAATTTTAAGTTAGTTGTAGTAATAAGGTTAGGTTAGTCAACTATTTTTAAGTTTTTATAAGTTTCTTTTATTTTTCCGTCACCTTTTATTTTTCAACCATTTTTTTTCTTTTTCGACCTTTTTCGACGAACTCTTTTTCTTTCTCATTTCTCGCCATTCTAGTTTTTAGGACATAGATTTTTATTCTACTTCTTATCTAAATTTCTTAAAATTACGAAAATTTATTTTGAGTGGTTAAATTGATAGACATCAAAATTTTCTGGTTCGTAGTAATAGTTGGATTTGTACGTGGACCGGGTTATTGGAGCCAAACAGTCCTCAATTATATTGAGACCAAACGAATCCTGCCCCTCTGCTGCATCTTTTGGCTATTCGAAACGTGGGCAAAATCAGAAAAGTCTATTAATTGGATAACTTATTATAATTTTTCTTTCCTTTTTAAAAACTAATAGGATATTCAGTGAATGCACCGAGCAAGACGTTCACCACATTTTGTACGTTCACCACCTGTAACTAGATCAAGACATTTAGCAAATATAACCGCCGTTGATTTTTCTTTAGAATCGTCATCCAGTCGACCAAGTACTTCAGTTCAAATTTCCGATAATCCATTTTTTGAACCCGACCTCACAATTGAGAATCCGGAAAATATTCAGGAACGGTTCATAGATCCTGAACCATTAAACTTTCCTCCGGAGCCACCAATCATTCAAACAGAGATTGTTGAGGAACGAACCATTAAATCAGAATCATCTAGTGATACCGATTCAACAAATTCAATTATGGAGAATCTGGAACCTTTAAGTATGGAAGACCGAATGAGAGCTAAACGCACTGGCCAACGTCACGCAATTACTCATCCAGACATTAATGCGCCAGATTATGAAATCAAAGGACAAATTCTACACATGGTGACTAATCAATGCCAATTTAGTGGTGCGCCGAAGGAAGATCCAAATGAACATCTACGTACCTTTAATAGGATCTGCACACTATTTAAAATCCGAGAAGTGGAGGATGAACAGATATATCTCATGTTATTTCCCTGGACTTTAAAGGGAGAAGCCAAAGATTGGTTGGAATCGTTACCTGAAGGGGCGATTGATACATGGGATGTTTTAGTTGACAAATTTCTTAAACAATTCTTTCCTGCATCTAAAGCCGTAAGACTTCAAGCAGAAATTGTTACGTTCACACAGAAACCAAATGAAACTCTATATGAGGCGTGGACAAGATATGGAAAGTTGTTAAGAGGATGTCCGCAACATGGTTTAGACACCTGTCAAATAGTACAAATATTCTACCAAGGATGCGACATCACTACAAGAAAAGACATAGATATAGCAGCTGGTGGTTCTATTATGAAGAAAACCGAAACTGATGCTTACAAAATTATTGATAACACTGCTTCCCACTCACATGAGTGGCACCAAGAAAAAGATATCATTAGATCATCTAAAGCAGCTAGAGCCGATTCTAGTCATGACTTAGATTCCATTTCCGCAAAGATAGATGCTGTGGAGAGACGAATGGAAAAGATGACTAAGGATATTCACTCAATACGAATTAGTTGTGAGCAGTGTGGAGGACCACATTTGATAAAAGATTGTCTCAGTATTGAATTAACAATAGAACAAAGAGAGAATATTTCATACATAAACCAAAGGCCTGGAAATAATTATCAGAATAATTATCAACCGCCAAGACCGATTTACAATCAAAACCAGAATTATAACCGAAATATTCCATACAACAACCAACAAGGTCCTAGCAATCAACAAGTATCCAATAATACTTACAATCAGCAAAGACCAAATTTTCAAAACAAACCACCACAACAAACCGATGATAAAAAGCCGAATTTAGAAGATATGATGACGAAGCTAGTTGAAACTCAAACGCAGTTTTTCACATCTCAAAAACAAACTAATGAACAAAATGCTCAAGCATTTAGAAATCAACAAGCTTCTATTCAAAATCTGGAACAAGAAGTGAGTAACCTAGCAAGGTTAATAGGTGAAAGAAAACCGGGAAGTCTACCTAGTGATACAAATGCTAACCCCCGGAATGAAACAGCTAAAGCCATTACCACAAGAAGTGGTACAACACTTAAACCACCTGAAATACCTGTAACTTCTGATGAAACTATTCCTACTCCACAAGAACCACAACTTGATCAAGATAAGGAAAAAGAACCGGTAGTTGAGAAGGTTAATGAAGATAACACAGTTAAGGATAAACCTTATGTTAAACCATACCAACCACCACTTCCTTACCCGAGTAAAATGAAGAAAGAGAAACTTGAAGCCGAGCAATCCAAATTCTTGGATATGTTTAAACAGATAAATGTAAATCTTCCTTTCATTGATGTGATTTCAGGAATGCCAAGATATGCTAAATTCTTGAAAGATCTAATCTCAAATAGAAAGAAAATGGAAGAACTCTCGGCTGTTACTATGAATGCTAATTGTTCAGCAGTGCTGTTGAATAAGATACCAGAAAAACTATCTGATCCAGGAAGTTTCACAATTCCATGTTTTCTGGGTAGTCTTAGTTCAATAGAAGCATTGGCAGACTTAGGTGCTAGTATAAATCTAATGCCGTATTCACTATACGCTAAACTAGACCTTGGAGAATTGAAACCAACAAGAATAAGCATACAACTAGCCGATAGATCAATAAAATATCCTAGAGGGATAATGGAGAACATGCTAGTTAAAGTTGGTAATTTAGTATTTCCAGTAGATTTTGTTGTTTTGGACATGGAAGAAGATTCTCAAGTTCCTCTCATATTAGGAAGACCATTCTTAAACACGGCTAAAGCAATGATAGACGTGTTTGGTAAGAAACTGACCCTAAGTATAGAGGATGAGAGTGTTACCTTTTCAGTTGATAGAGCAATGCAACAACCACAATCTGCAGATGATACATGTTATTATATTCAAACTATAGATGCACATGCAGAATTATTAGAAGAATTTCCAGAATTACAAGGAACAGGAGAATGTTCTTTAGGAGAAGGTAATGAACCAATTGATGAAGCTGAAATGTTAGCTACACTTATAGCTAATGGATATGAACCAACAACAGAAGAAATTCAAATACTAAAAGAAGAAGACAGATATCGATATAAATCATCGATAGAAGAACCTCCGAAATTAGAGTTAAAACCACTTCCAAACCATTTGGAATACGCTTATTTACATGGTGAATCTGAATTACCTGTAATAATATCGTCTTCTCTTACTGAAAATGAGAAATCACAACTCATTTCTGTGTTGAAAGCTCATAAACCAGCCATTGCATGGAAGATTCATGATATTAAAGGAATAAGTCCTTCGTATTGCACACATAAAATCCTTATGGAAGAAGGTCATAAAACGTATGTGCAACGCCAACGAAGACTAAATCCTAATATGCAAGATGTAGTTAAGAAAGAGATTATTAAACTGCTAGATGCAGGTTTGATATATCCAATCTCTGATAGTCCATGGGTAAGCCCAGTTCAATGCGTGCCTAAGAAGGGTGGCATGACTGTCATTACAAATGAGAAAAATGAGCTTATTCCTACTAGGACTGTAACAGGATGGCGTGTATGTATTGATTATAGAAAATTAAATGACGCCACCAGAAAAGATCACTTTCCCTTACCTTTCATAGATCAAATGTTGGAAAGATTAGCCGGAAATAGTTACTATTGTTTTCTAGATGGATTTTCCGGATATTTTCAAATTCCAATAGCACCCGAAGACCAAGAGAAAACCACATTTACGTGCCCTTATGGTACTTTTGCTTACAAACGCATGCCATTTGGACTTTGTAACGCCCCTGCAACCTTTCAAAGGTGTATGATGGCGATTTTTCACGACATGATAGAAGAATGCATGGAAGTATTCATGGATGACTTTTCAGTC
This sequence comes from Rutidosis leptorrhynchoides, assembly GCF_046630445.1. Classification (NCBI taxonomy): domain Eukaryota; kingdom Viridiplantae; phylum Streptophyta; class Magnoliopsida; order Asterales; family Asteraceae; genus Rutidosis; species Rutidosis leptorrhynchoides. Next base: position 85,755,769 of record NC_092340.1, on the reverse strand, counting down.
TTCGGTGATACATTTAAATCATGTCTAGTTAATCTGGAACGAATGCTAATTAGATGCGAACAATCAAATCTAGTACTTAATTGGGAGAAATGCCATTTCATGGTTAAAGAAGGCATCGTTCTTGGACATAAAATTTCAAAAGAAGGAATTGAAGTGGATAGAGCTAAAGTAGATGTAATTGCTAAACTTCCACATCCCACCAATGTTAGAGGAGTTAGGAGTTTTCTAGGGCATGCCGGTTTTTACCGACGTTTCATAAAAGATTTTTCTAAAATTTCCACTCCTATGAATAAACTCCTAGAAAAGGATGCGCCATTCATCTTTTCAGATGAATGTATCAAATCTTTTAATATTCTTAAAGAAAAACTCACTAATGCACCGATCATGATAACACCAAATTGGAATCTACCATTTGAACTAATGTGCGATGCAAGTGATTTTGCAATGGGAGCCGTTTTAGGACAAAGGATTGAAAAACGATTTCAACCTATATATTATGCTAGTAAGACATTACAAGGAGCACAAACGAACTATACAACTACTGAAAAAGAACTCCTTGCTATTGTCTTTGCTTTTGACAAATTTCGATCATATCTCGTTCTAGCAAAAACGGTGGTCTATACCGACCATTCTGCTCTTAGATACCTATTTTCAAAACAAGATGCTAAACCAAGATTAATCCGTTGGATCTTACTCTTACAAGAGTTTGATATTGAAATCCGAGATAAAAGAGGAGCAGAAAATCTCGCCGCTGATCATCTTTCTCGTCTTGAAAATCCCGAATTAGAAGTTCTAAATGAATCAGCCATACAAGACAACTTTCCTGATGAATATCTATTGAAGATAGATTATAAAGAAATCCCATGGTTTGCAGACTATGCAAACTACTTAGTTTGTGGATTCCTTGAAAAAGGATTATCGTACCAAAGACGAAAGAAATTCTTCAGTGATATAAAACACTATTTTTGGGAAGATCCACATCTGTTTAAAAGTTGTCCCGATGGAATAATACGCCGATGTGTATTTGGAGAAGAAGCTAGTAAAATTTTAAACCATTGTCACACAGGACCAACAGGAGGGCATTATGGGCCTCAACTAACAGCAAGAAAAGTTTATGAAGCTGGATTCTATTGGCCTACAATTTACAAAGACGCACACCTTCTTTGCAAATCCTGTGATGCATGTCAAAGGGCCGGAAAAATAAGTCAACGTGATGAAATGCCACAAAATGTCATCCAAGTATGTGAAGTATTTGACATTTGGGGTATTGACTTTATGGGTCCATTTCCAAAATCTCATAATAATCTATATATACTCGTAGCCATTGATTATGTATCTAAATGGGCGGAAGCACAAGCTCTCCCAACTAACGATGCACGAGTTGTAGTCAACTTTTTAAAACGTCTTTTTGCAAGGTTTGGAACACCGAAAGCTTTAATAAGTGATCGGGGTACTCATTTCTGTAATAATCAACTTGAGAAAGTTCTTAAAAGATATGGAGTAACTCATAAAATCTCCACCGCATATCATCCACAAACAAGTGGACAAGTTGAAAATACCAACCGAGCTTTAAAACGTATTCTAGAGAAAACCGTAGGATCAAATCCGAAGGAATGGTCCATTAAATTGGAGGATGCACTCTGGGCTTTTAGAACAGCCTACAAAACTCCAATTGGAACCACACCTTTTAGACTTGTTTATGGAAAAGCATGTCATCTTCCAGTAGAAATTGAACACAAAGCATTTTGGGCTTTGAAAACATGTAATCTTGATTTACATGAAGCTGGACGTCTACGATTAAGTCAACTAAACGAATTAGAAGAATTAAGACATAAAGCATACGAAAATTCGTTAATCTATAAGGAAAGAACGAAGAAATGGCATGATAGAAGAATCAGAAGTTCAAAAGAATTTAAAGAAGGAGACAGAGTTCTTCTTTTCAATTCACGATTCAAGCTATTTCCTGGAAAATTGAAATCAAGATGGTCTGGACCATTCATAGTCAAAAGAGTTTTCCCATACGGAACGATAGAATTAATAAATTCAAATGGGATTGAATTTAAAGTTAATGGTCACAGAGTTAAACATTACATACATGGTCCGATGGAAGTCGACAACGAAGTTAATCACAATTTCGACACCACAGCTAACTAAGTGTGGGGAGAATCAAGTCTTTAAAGGATAATATGTATTTCTGTTAGAGTTAGATTGTCTGTTTTCGTGTAGTTCTCGAAAATGGAACCCGAATGGTCTTTCCCTAGTAGACCCTAAAGAACTAGTCTTCTTCCCCCATTCTGATTTTTTTTTTTTTAGGTTTTTACAAAATGAAGACTGCCTGTGAACTAAACCATGGTCTAATGCTACACGCTTTGATTACTAAACGTAATAATGACATACTACCGAGTGAATTAGTATCAGTAATCAGAGAAAGAATGGACGGAGTTAGAAAAGAATCCAGATGCGAAGATAATAAATTACAATTTGGTAAAGGAAAATCAAAATCCGCAGCGAAAAGAAGAGCACGACACCTAGAAAGATGTCACAAATGCGGAAAATGGTCACATGGAGGTAAATGTTCAAATAATCAAACCTATTCAAATACCGAATTTGTTACTTTATGCAGAGACGGACCGTTCATATGTTTAGAAGAAAAGACACTGAATGCTCGAGGTTACGCCTATGTAGCCATGGAAAATCAATTAAACCGACTATCTTATGAATGGGATAGATCATATAACTAAGAAATCTATTCCACAGGTATGTCTGTACAGTTTTTATTTTTATTTTTATTTTTAACCTTTTGATAATAAACGCTAATTTGTTCGCTAAAAAGTATTAAATTGGTATTAAATAAAATTAGGTTTGGCGACCGAAATTATTGATATCATTCAAAAATTTATTACATCACTGCGAAATTTAACGTTTATTCTTAAGGTATAAATATCTTTAATCAATCAACACAAAATATTTCAAAAATTCATCATGAGTTAAATTAGGTCTTGGAACCGAAATTACTTTACCGAAAAGAGGGGCGCATATTTTTGATAATATTTGATTGATTAAAGTGGGATAAAAAGACAAAAAGATTTTTAATTTTATTTTTACCATGTTTTTTTTTAAAAATTAATATTTGAACCCTTTATAAATATTGTAAACTTTGTAATATCAATATTTTTAAAATTGTAAATATTTGAAAAATTAATATAAGTTTGATATGAATTTATGAATTTTTAAATTAAGTTTGGTGTGAATTTTTAAAATATAAATTTTTAATTTTATGCATTTCAAATTTTAAGTTTGGTGTGAATTTTTAATAATAATTTTGAATTTTATATTTAAGTTGTGTGAATTTAAAAACAAAAATTTACTTTATCTCATTTAAGTTAAGAATATGATTTTTAAAATTCGTCGTAAGTTGAAGACTAGGTCTTTGAACCGAAATTGCTTTACCCGAAGGAGGGACGAGAACTTTTATTATCATTATTTTTAATCTTATTGAATTAGAGTATGCCAAAAACATTGAAAAAACCCAAAAATCTTAGCTTTTAAAACAATCGCTACAAAAAGACAAATTTTAAAATTTTGTCGAAGGACGGACTAGGACATCGATCCGAAACGACCTCGTCCTAAATAACAAGGGAAACAAAATTTTAAAATTAATTACTTAATTGTTTTAATAAGTTATTGATTATAAAAAAAAATAAAAAAAAATAAAAAATACCAAACTCCGCGAGTCGTGGAGTTTGGAGGGTAAATCCCCGCGACTCGCGGAGGGGCCGGATTACAGAAAAAAAATAAAGAGCTGAACGATCAGTTTCAGTCCCCAACCCAAAACTCAAAAAACACAGCGAACATACTGCCGAAAATACACCCAAAAACACCCCCAAAATCACAATTTTTAACCGTTAATCACCAAATCTTTTGCTAAAATCATGTTGAGAAGGATGCTATCTAAGAATTACTCAAGGAAAACGGTAAATTTCTACACCTAAACACCATTTAATCCGAAATTTGGTGTTCTTGAGCAAATTTTTCCCCAATTTGATTTTGATGCTTTTTAGTGTAATTAAGCTTAAATTGTTTATGTATTATGCTTGTATAACCTAGATTGATGCTGTTTAACATGATTAGAAGCCTTAAACTTCAAATTTTGAGTAATCTAGGGTTTGTGTTCTTGAGCAATTTGGGGCTTTTTGATATAAACAGGTTATGGCCGATTTTTGTCATGAATTGTTGCTAAATTGAGTAGTGTAACATGTCTAGGTAGTTAAATGATCCAAACTTTGAGCCTAAACATGATTTTGAGAATTAAAGTGGACTTTTTCAAGTCTAAAATTCATGAACTTGATTTTTGAAAGATAATGCCATTTGAGACTTGTTTGATTGCTAGTAATGATTATTTTGACATGTTATTTGAGTTGAATGCTTATGAACTTGGCGAAAATTTTCGTATATGCTTATTTGAAAAAGTGTAGATTTGATAAAAATGTGAAAATAAGCTTAAGTTTGATATAAATTGATAATGTCATTGTAATTATTTTGATTGATGATTTTGCTGACACTAATGCATATTTGAATGCACAAAAATTGTGTTTGATGTGTTTTGCAGAATGAAAGGGGTGAATCTTCATCCCAAGCCCGCAATGCTCCTGCTGAGAATTTGGAACAACAGGAGGTGGATAACTACTACAAGCAGGATATACCTCATCCAGTCATGACCTTTTCCGATATGCACTTGGAAGAGTTGCACCCGAACCTGAGATTTGACAGACTTTGGATAGATTATCCAAAATATCAACGGGGTTTGCATACTCTTCATTCTAAGGTTGTTGAGGTACCGAGGGTCATAGAATGGGGACCCTTAGAAGCTGTAGAATTGGCCGGGCCAATTAGGGAATTACTTGTACAGAGGTATGGTAATTCTTCTTTTAATGACTGGATATGTTTATTCACCATACGTAGACCTGTATATAAAGTATGGTGTGAAGAATTGTTATGTAGTATAGAGTTGAATGATCGGGTAGCTAGTTTAACCGATCGTTCTTTTATTAGATTTTTGTTAGGCGGTTCGATGCGCCACATGTCTTTACTGGACATGGCTCAGGCTTTACGTATATATACGCCTGAGGAGTTAGCGTCTGCCGATTGTAGAGGATTGATACTAAACGGTAGAAAGATAGATGAAAATTTTGATACACACGGTGTGTGGAGTCAAATGACAAGCCATCACCGTTTCAAAGGGGGAAATTACTCTTATTTGGATATAGATAGAGCCGAATTAAGAGTGATACATAGATTTTTAGCTAATTCGATTACACAAAGGGGTAAGAACAAGGAAAAAGTAAATGAACAAGATTTGTTTTACCATATGTGTATTCGAGACCCACAAAGTGCTGTAAGTATACCATATTGTGTGGGTTATTATTTATCAGCTATGGTTCGGGGGATGCGACCGCATAGCATAATAGGAGGTGGTATTTTTATTACTTTGATTGGTGAATATCTCGGTGTGGATATAAGTCGGGGGGGGGATTATTAGTAGAAGAACCAGAACCCCGCGATACTATAGGTTTAAATGTATACCATGGTGCGAAAGTTTTGAAGAGGCGAAATAACGCCGCAGTACGATAACATGGTAGACATCCACAGGTGGAGAGAAACCAACAACGAGGTAATGTAGGAGGAGGGAATGAGATGCAAGAAATGCATAGGTTTATAGCTTCTCTGGAATACGAAAATGCTAGACAGAGAGCATTTGAAGATTGGCAAGTTCATCAGAACCAGATCATAGCTCATTACCAACATATAGGTAGAAACTATATTCCTACACCGAAACCCATCTTCCCTCCTTGGTCTATAGAGATGCAGCCACCATATCCTACGTATGACCCTGCCGAAGCATTCTATAGCACCTATGGTTATGCCTGGAACCCCTATTGGTACCAATATCATCCTTAGTTTACTTATTATTTTTTTTATTTTTTTTATTTTGTAATTTGTAATTATTGATACGTTTAATACTTTTGTTAATATTGTAATCATTTTTATAATTATCTAACTTTTATTCTTAGATTTTAATAATTTTTGAACGTGGGGTAATATACCAAACTTCAAAAATATGTATATATGTTTGCAAGTTTATCTTATGTACACAACAGGGTAAAACAACGCATTTTCAAAGACTGGCATTAAGTTCAGCAAAAGCAACTAATTTTGACGACAAGATGCAAAATATATGTGAAATAACAACAAGACGGAATGAATAAATGATGTGCACCATTTATCATTCAGCAAGCAAACGCCAATATATTTGGAAACTTTGGTAAAATTTAATCATTTTCACACAAATCACCCTCAAAAATTTAAATTGTTACTGATTTCTTGCAAATGAGGGCATTGCAAGATCTTAAGTGTGGGAAGGGATTAAATTCTTTCGGATTTTAAAATTTTTTACTTTATACACTTAGTTACCATTAAAAATACTAGTAAAGCAGTAGTTGTATTAGAATCTAGTGCTCTCTGATAAAAAAGAACAGCCCTAGTCTTATATACTGACTACCCAATTCTAGTAAAATTTTTCAAAATTTTCAATTAAATGAATTCAAAATCATGTTTATACATATTTATGAACGATAAAACTAGGTTTTAACACCGAAATTATTGTTACCTCGGAAAGGACATAAATTAAGAAACAAACTAAAATGTCAAAATTCATTTAAAATGGAATAGAGGATGATAAAAAGAAAAATAAAAAGCCAAGTGTGGGAAAATTTACCAAGTTATTTTAAACATATGTCACATATATCTGTAACAAATAACTGAAAATACTTTTGCTTTGGACTAAACTAAACTGTTTTACCCGATGAAAGAAAAGAAGAGATGGATCTACACGATGAATCAATTCCATCATTAAAAGGAAGTAAAGTCTTCCGAAAAAGACACGCGCTTCTTGATTTAGGTCATGAAGTTGTCGTCCAGACCAGCTGTAGGTTGACGAAAAATCTAGAAAAGTCATCACTAAAATCGGTTGGAAATCCACGGACCTCAGCATTAAACAGGGTCGCCAAGTGGTCAGATTTATCCTAACCATGAGAAGGATTTATCTCGTACAATGGGGGGGGCACCATGCAAATTAGCTGGATAAGACTAATGAATCAGATCCCCAGAAAGGATAATCTCCTTAAAGATTAAAAATCAGCTTTTAAGACTGATATTACTCAATCCTAGAGATTGACCTTAAAGATTGAGAATTACAAACTCATGGAATTCGATGATATCTAAACTCGAGCTTAAACGAGAAAATATTTTGATCAAAATTACAAACCGATTTGTTTTCTGAAAACCCTATTTTCAATGCGTTCATTACCATTGAACGTAAAATCCTAGGAATTCACCTGGAATTCATTAGGTCACCTGAACTAAATCGGGTGTCAACCGTAAGAACGGTGGTTGCATAGTGGTCAAAGACAGGACCTTGTGCCAGACCGAAAAATTATAAGGGTGAGCTTTACTATTGCTCCTACCAAGGATAGTAATTGCGTCCAACACGTTATAGACCATAATCAAAAGCATGTCACGGGACATTGCCTTAACAGTTGCTTGTTCAACGCTTTCCTTTACAACCGGACGGTAGTTTGCCGAAAGGTAATATACGGAACAAGTAAACTGGACGTGTTGCTTTCCAAATACAAGGTTAGCAAGTGGGTGACACAAAACAGCAAGTTTTAAGCTAAAATTTTCAATTCTGAACCCCACCAAACCCACAAAAATATTTTGCAAACACCAGTAAAGGGTTATCCCGGAAAACTTATCTAGGGTAAAAACTAGATTTCAAAAGATCAAATGTTTTCATAAAGATCCAATTTCCTTAATGGATCTAAATTTTTATAGTCATGTGGGACTGTAAACCATATCGTTACTACCATTGTTTATACCGCCGTATAGAAATCACTGATGTACAAAGTGTGAAGAATAAAGAAGTGATTCTTGTATTTCAAGACGATATTGCTTGAGGACAAGCAACGCTCAAGTGTGGGAATATTTGATAATGCTAAAAACGAACATATATTTCATAGCATTATTCCTCAAGAAAGACAAGCTTTTAGTTGCAATTGTTCTATTTACAAGTGATATTCGTTTAAATAATAAAAGGTGAAGACAAAAGACAGATTCGACGAATTGAAGACGCAAACGACCAAAAAGCTCAAAAGTACAAAAGACAATCAAAAAGGTTCCAATTATTGATAAGAAACGTCTCGAAATTACAAGAGTACAAGATTCAAAACGCAAAGTACAAAATATAAAATTGTACGCAAGGACGTTCGAAAATCCGGAACCGGGACCAGAGTCAACTCTTAACGCTCGACGCAACGGACTAAAAATTACAAGTTAACTATGTATATAAATATAATATAATATATAATTAATTATATTAATTATATATATATTATATATATATTATAAAACCGTCGGCAGAGAAAGACTCCAAGGGTGTGAGCTGTAAATTCATTCTCCGCGACTCGCGGAGTTTGAAGAGGATTTTGCCGCGAGTCGCGGAGCCCCAAAAATCGAAAATCCCTATAAAGCCAACCGAATTCTGATCGCAAAATATAATCTATTTCTCTCTTCTCTCATATATACGTAAACGATATATATATATATATATATATATATATATATATATATATATATATATATATATAAAATTTATATTTTAATTTTAATTTTAATTCTAATAATAAGGGTATGTTAGCGAATGTTGTAAGGGTGTAAGTCGAAATTCTGTCCGTGTAACGCTACGCTATTTTTAATCATTGTAAGTTATGTTCAACCTTTTTACATTAATGTCTCGTAGCTAAGTTATTATTATGCTTATTTAAAACGAAGTAATCATGATGTTGGGCTAATTACTAAAATTGGGTAATTGGGCTTTGTACCATAATTGGAGTTTGGACAAAAGAACGACACTTGTGGAAATTAGACTATGGGCTATTAATGGGCTTTATATTTGTTTAACTAAATGATAGTTTGTTAATGTTAATATAAAGATTTACAATTGGGCGTCCCTATAAATTACCATATACACTCAATCGGACACGATGGGCGGGGTATTTATATGTACGAATAATCGTTCATTTAACCGGACACGGGAATGGATTAATAGCCACTAGAATAATTAAAACACGGGTGAAATTACATTCAAGGGTAATTGGTGTAATTGTTAACAAAGTAGTAAAACCTTGGTTTACACACAGTCGATAACCTGGTGTATTCATTAAACAAAGTATTAAAACCTTGTTACAATTCGAATCCCCAATTAGTTGGAATATTTAACTTCGGGTATAAGAATAATTTGATGAGGACACTCGCACTTTATATTTATGACTGATGGACTGTTATGGACAAAAACCAGACGGACATATTAAATAATCCAGGACAAAGGACAATTAACCCATGGGCATAAAACTAAAATCAACACGTCAAACATCATGATTACGGAAGTTTAAATAAGCATAATTCTTTTATTTCATATTTAATTTACTTTATTTTATATTTAATTGCACTTCTAATTATCGCACTTTTATTTATTGTTATTTAATCGCACTTTTAATTATCGTACTTTTTAATTATCGCAAGTTTATTTTATCGCACTTTTATTATTCGCAATTTCATTATCGTTATTTACTTTACGATTTAATTTAAGTCTTGTATTTATTTTATATTTTACATTAGGTTTTAACTACGACTAAAGTTTTAAAATCGACAAACCGGTCATTAAACGGTAAAAACCCCCCTTTATAATAATAATATTACTTATATATATATTTGTATTTTTATAAAAGTAAACTAATATAGCGTTGAGCTTTGTTTAAAGATTTCCCTGTGGAACGAACCGGACTTACTAAAAACTACACTACTGTACGATTAGGTACACTGCCTATAAGTGTTGTAGCAAGGTTTAAGTATATCCATTCTATAAATAAATAAATATCTTGTGTAAAATTGTATCGTATTTAATATTGTTTCCTAGTAAAATATAAACTATTTCGTATATACCTCGCATAACACCAGGTAAGCAACTGGTCCGACACGCTTCAAGATTTCAAAAGGACCAATATATCGTGGGTTTAACTTTTCGCGCTTTCCAAATTAGATCACACCTTTCCAAGGTGCGACTTTCAACATCACACGGTCACCCACGTTGAATTCGAAGTCCTTACGTATAAGATCAGCATAACTCTTTTGGCGATCACGGGCCGTCTTAAGCCTCGCTTGAATCTGGGCAATCTTCTCCATTGTTTCATGTGTAGTGACCCGAACTTTTCCATGTTTATATATATTAATTGAGATTGATATTTACATGATTAAATGTTTCCAACATGTTAAGCAATCAAACTTGTTAAGACTTGATTAATTGAAATATGTTTCATATAGACAATTGACCACCCAAGTTGACCGGCGATTCACGAACGTTAAAACTTGTAAAAACGACATGACGATATATATATGGATATACATATGGTTAACATGAGATTATGATAAGTAAGTATCTCCATAAGTATATTAACAATGAGTTATATACATATAAACAAGACTACTAACTTAAGGATTTTGAAACGAGACATATATGTAACGATTATCGTTGTAACGACATTTAAATGTATATATATCATATTAAGATATATTAATATATAATAATATCATGATAATATAATAATTTAACATCTCATTAGATATAATAAACAATGGGTTAACAACATTAATTGAGATCGTTAACTTAAAGGTTTCAAAACAACACTTACATTTAACGACTAACGATGACTTAACGACTCAGTTAAAATGTATATACAAGTAGTGTATTTAGATGTATTAAAATACTTTTGGAAGACTTCAAGACATATATCAAAACACTCATACTTAACGAAAATGGTTACAGTTACTTTTCCATTCTTTTCTTTCATCAAGAATTCTAGTCGTATTCTTACCCGTATTATACACAGCTTCAAAACGTACTTACTATGAGTATATACCAATAGGAACTAGCATGGGATTCCACTCTTGATTATGTCATGTATGACTAATCAATTTTAACTTCTACCATGAGCTAGTCAACTAACTAGAACTCCTTTTAACCCCACTCACCACTCACCAATTACCACTCATCATTCACTCCATTTCACTTCCAATTCTCTTTCTAATTCTCTCTCAACACACACACACACTATTATGAACGTATTTTGCCAGTAGTTAATCATCATCTTCATCAAAAATCACTTCAAGAATCAAGCTATAATCATCATAGGAAGAACACTTCAAGAACACTTCAAAAATCCCTTCAAGTTTACTAATTTACTTCCAAGCTTTCTAATCCATTCCAAGTAATCATCTAAGATCAAGAAACCTTTGTTATATACAGTAGGTTATCTTTATTATTCAAGGTAATATTCATATTCAAACTTTGATTCAATTTCTATAACTATAAACTATCTTAATTCGAGTAAAAATCTTACTTGAACTTGTTTTTGTGTCATGATCCTACTTCAAGAACTTTCAAGCCATCCAAGATCCTTTGAAGCTAGATCATTTCTTGTCACTTCCAGTAGGTTTACCTACTAAACTTGAGGTAGTAATGATGTTCATAACATCATTCGATTCATATATATAAAACTATCTTATTCGAAGGTTTAAACTCGTAATCACTAGAACATAGTTTAGTTAATTCTAAACTTGTTCGCAAACAAAAGTTAATCCTTCTAAGTTGACTTTTAAAATTAACTACACACATGTTCTATATCTATATGATATGCTAACTTAATGATTTAAAACCTGGAAACACGAAAAACACCGTAAAACCGGATTTACGCCGTCGTAGTAACACCGCGGGCTGTTTTGGGTTAGTTAATTAAAAACTATGATAAACTTTGATTTAAAAGTTGTTATTCTGAGAAAATGATTTTTATTATGAACATGAAACTATATCTAAAAATTATGGTTAAACTCAAAGTGGAAGTACGTTTTCTAAAATGGTCATCTAGACGTCGTTCTTTCGACTGAAATGACTACCTTTACAAAAACGACTTGTAACTTATTTTTCCGACTATAAACCTATACTTTTCTGTTTAGATTCATAAAATAGAGTTCAATATGAAACCATAGCAATTTAATTCACTCAAAACGGATTTAAAATGAAGAAGTTATGGGTAAAACAAGATTGGATAATTTTTCTCATTTTAGCTACGTGAAAATTGGTAACAAATCTATTCCAACCATAACTTAATCAACTTGTATTGTATATTATGTAATCTTGAGATACCATAGACACGTATACAATGTTTCGACCTATCATGTCGACACATCTATATATATTTCGGAACAACCATAGACACTCTATATGTGAATGTTGGAGTTAGCTATACAGGGTTGAGGTTGATTCCAAAAAATATATAGTTTGAGTTGTGATCAATACTGAGATACGTATACACTGGGTCGTGGATTGATTCAAGATAATATTTATCGATTTATTTCTGTACATCTAACTGTGGACAACTAGTTGTAGGTTACTAACGAGGACAGCTGACTTAATAAACTTAAAACATCAAAATATATTAAAAGTGTTGTAAATATATTTTAAACATACTTTGATATATATGTATATATTGTTATAGGTTCGTGAATCAACCAGTGGCCAAGTCTTACTTCCCGACGAAGTAAAAATCTGTGAAAGTGAGTTATAGTCCCACTTTTAAAATCTAATATTTTTGGGATGAGAATACATGCAGGTTTTATAAATAATTTACATAATAGACACAAGTACATGAAACTACATTCTATGGTTGAATTATCGAAATCGAATATGCCCCTTTTTATTAAGTCTGGTAATCTAAGAATTAGGGAACAGACACCCTAATTGACGCGAATCCTAAAGATAGATCTATTGGGCCTAACAAACCCCATCCAAAGTACCGGATGCTTTAGTACTTCGAAATTTATATCATATCCGAAGGGTGTCCCGGAATGATGGGGATATTCTTATATATGCATCTTGTTAATGTCGGTTACCAGGTGTTCACCATATGAATGATTTTTATCTCTATGTATGGGATGTGTATTGAAATATGAAATCTTGTGGTCTATTGTTACGATTTGATATATATAGGTTAAACCTACAACTCACCAACATTTTTGTTGACATTTAAAGCATGTTTATTCTCAGGTGAATACTAAGAGCTTCCGCTGTCGCATACTAAAATAAGGACAAGATTTGGAGTCCATGTTTGTATGATATTGTGTAAAAACTGCATTCAAGAAACTGATTTCGATGTAACATATTTGTATTGTAAACCATTATGTAATGGTCGTGTGTAAACAGGATATTTTAGATTATCATTTTTTGATAATCTACGTAAAGCTTTTTAAACCTTTATTTATGAAATAAAGGTTATGGTTTGTTTTAAAAATGAATTCAGTCTTTGAAAAACGTCTCATATAGAGGTCAAAACCTAGCAACGAAATCAATTAATATGGAACGTTTTTAATCAATAAGAACGGGACATTACAGTTGGTATCCGAGCGTTGGTCTTAGAGAACCAGAAAATTTGCATTAGTGTGTCTTATCGAGTTTGTTAGGATGCATTAGTGAGTCTGGACTTCGACCGTGTTTTCTTTAAAAATGATTGCTTAACATTTTTGTTGGAAACTATATATTTTTAACATATGAATAATATGTGATATATTAATCTCTTAACGTGTTTGATATTATGTGATAGATGTCTACCTCTAGAACAAGTCCCATTGACTCATCTAATAATAATGAAGAGTTAAATGTAAATTGGAATGATTCGTGGACTGATTCACAAGTTCCCGAAGAGGAACCGGAAGAAGAGTCGGAACCGGAAGAAGAATCGGAACCGGAAGAAGAATCGGAACCGGTGGGGGAAATAATAAAACGGTTAAGTAAAAGAGAATCCTCAACTAACCGACCAAGGTTAATTATGGTCAATGGTGTTTCCGCCAAGGAAGCAAAATATTGGGAGGATTACCAATTCTCCGATGAATCGGATTCCGACGAAAATTCCGATGATGTTATAGAAATTACCCCAACTGAATTTAAAAAGGCAAAAGAAAATAATAAGGGAAAGGGCATAAAAATAGAGAAATCTAATTCCAACCCCGATGAACTTTATATGTATCGTCAACCCCCGAAGTCCTTAAGTTGTAACAATGACCCGGGAACCTCTAAACCACCAGGTTTTTCTAAACCAATGTGGAAAACGACGGCTCGTATTAGGGGAACATCATATATCCCTAGAAACTTGGCAAAACGAACCAAAACCGAACAAGAAGAAACGAGCGAGTCGGAATAAGATAGTTGTATTCGTGTGGTGTAATATATGTAATATAGTGTGCTTATGCTTTATGATATATGTAAAAATTGCTTGTATTAATAAGTATTTTTTTTATGAATCTAACTCTTGTCTATTTTACAGTATAAAAACACAAAATGGATAGACAACCCAATATTTTAAGAGACCTACCCGGAGACATGATTGATGAAATCTTGTCTAGAGTCGGTCAGAATTCCTCGGCACAACTATTTAAGGCGAGATCAGTTTGTAAGACATTCGAAGAACGTTCCAAGAATGCCTTGGTTTATAAAAGGCTTCCGTTCGAAAGATGGGGGATATCACATTGGGAAATCCATAAGTTACGATGTGTTTACTTTGACGCATATATTGCGGGGAACCCAAATGCTATTTTACGCAACGGGTTAAGAAATTATTTTGACTCAGTATATCCGAATATAGGACTTCGTGATTTAGAAAAAGCGGCTAACATGCAACATAAAGAAGCATGTTATGCTTACGGGTTAGTAATGTTCGCTTCTCACCAAAGTGAGAACAAGAACATCGGGCTACAACTATTAAACAAAACGTTCCCACAAGTGACGGAGTCGGTAATTGGGGTAAGAAATGAGGTTTTTAGGTTATTACGAGACTGTTGGTCATTACGTAACCCTCGTCCCTTTGACGACGTTACAACACGCTGTCTTATCAACGGCCATAACGGTTATGTTCCACAAGACCAAGGATGGGAAGTAGTCCTAGTAAAACCAGAATGCATGACTTGTTTCTGGACGTATGAATTACGTGTCTTTATTGCCTTTGCTGAACGACTTGTGTACTAGCTAGAATTATCTTCACAACTATCTTGTATCAAAGTTATTGTGTGCTATATTTCATGCTTTATGTAAAATAAGCGGTATTGTAAGTTTGTAAAATATTGTATAAAAGTTTGAACGCGAAATATTATTACAATCAGTTTTTCATATAGAATTGTAGTAGTTGAATTGTATATTAGCTACTAAGTATGAACTTAACGGGTAGGTACTACCCGAATTTAAACTTATAAAACGCTAATATGAAGAAAAAGCTTTTATAAATGAGTTCATATTATGCTACGAAATACTATTAACTACTCTTAATATTCTGTATGATTAACTTGTTCCATTTGACTATTTTAAAGGAAATGGCACCGACTACTCGACACACCGTGAATATGAATGAAGAGACATTCCGTACTTTTCTAGCTTCAAACATAGCCGCAGTACAGGCTGCGCTACATACCAACAATAACCTTGGATCTGGCAGTACAGGAAATCGTGTAGGATGCACCTACAAAGAATTCACTGCCTGCAAACCTTTGGAATTTGATGGAACCGAAGGACCGATCGGATTGAAACGGTGGACCGAGAAGGTCGAATCGGTGTTTGCCATAAGTAAGTGTACTGAAGAGGACAAAGTGAAGTATGCTACGCATACCTTCACAGGTTCTGCATTAACATGGTGGAATACCTATCTAGAGCAAGTGGGACAAGATGATGCGTACGCACTACCGTGGTCAGCATTCAAGCACTTGATGAACGAGAAGTACCGTCCCAGAACCGAGGTCAATAAGCTCAAGACAGAACTTAGAGGGTTACGAACCCAAGGATTTGATATTACCACGTACAAAAGACGATTCACAGAATTGTGCCTATTGTGTCCGGGAGCATTCGAAGATGAGGAAGAGAAGATTGACACATTTGTGAAAGGATTACCGGAAAGAATCCAAGAAGATATAAGTTCACACGAGCCCGCCTCCATATAATAGGCATGTAGAATGGCTCACAAACTAGTGAACCAGATTGAAGAAAGAATTAAAGAACAGACTGCAGAAGAGGCCAATGTGAAGCAAGTCAAAAGAAAGTGGGAGGAAAACGGTGATAAGAATCACCAATACAACAACAACAGCAATTACAACAATAATCGCAACAATTATCCCAACAATCGCAACATCAATCGCAACTACAACAAACAGCCCAACAACAACAACAACAACAACAACAACAACAGCAACAGCAACTACAACAATCATCCCAACAACAATAATAATAACCGCAACAACAACAACAATCAGAAGCAGCTATGCCAAAGGTGTGAAAAGTATCACTCGGGGTTCTGCACCAAATTTTGCAACAAGTGTAAAATAAATGGTCATAGCGCGGCGAAGTGTGAGGTCTACGGACCAGGGGTTAATAGAACGAAAGGAACAAATGGTGTCGGAACGAGTAATGGAGGGGCAAGTAGTGTCGGAGCAAGTTATGCCAATGTAGTTTGTTATAAATGTGGAAAACCGGGCCACATTATTAGAAATTGCCCGAACCAGGAGAACACGAATGGACAAGGCCGCGGAAGAGTTTTCAATATTAATGCGGCAGAGGCACAGGAAGACCCGGAGCTTGTTACAGGTACGTTTCTTATTGACAATAAATCTGCTTACATTTTATTTGATTCGGGTGCGGATAGAAGCTATATGAGTAGAGATTTTTGTGCTAAATTAAGTTGTCCATTGACGCCTTTGGATAGTAAATTTTTACTCGAATTAGCAAATGGTAAATTAATTTTAGCAGATAATATATGTCAGAATCGAGAAATTAAACTGGTTATCGAAACATTTAAGATTGATTTGATACCAGTAGAGTTAGGGAGTTTTGATGTGATAATCGGTATGGACTGGTTGAAAGAAGTGAAAGTAGAGATCGTTTGTTACAAAAATGCAATTCGCATTATACGAGAAAAAGGAAAACCCTTAATGGTGTACGGAGAAAAGGGCAACACGAAGCTACATATTATTAGTAATTTGAAGGCACAAAAACTAATAAGAAAAGGTTGCTATGCTGTTCTAGCACACGTCGAGAAAGTACAAACTGAAGAAAAGAGCATCAATGATGTTCCCATTGCAAAAGAATTTCCCGATGTATTTCAGAAAGAATTACCGGGATTACCCCCACAGCGATCCGTTGAATTTCAAATAGATCTTGTACCAGGAGCTGCACCAATAGCTCGTGCTCCTTACAGACTCGCACCCAGCGAGATGAAAGAACTGCAAAGCCAATTACAAGAACTTTTAGAGCGTGGTTTCATTCGACCAAGCACATCACCGTGGGGAGCTCCTGTTTTGTTTGTCAAGAAGAAAGATGGTACATTCAGGTTGTGTATCGACTACCGAGAGTTGAATAAACTTACCATCAAGAACCGCTACCCACTACCAAGAATCGACGACTTATTTGATCAACTACAAGGCTCGTCTGCTTATTCAAAGATTGACTTACGTTCCGGGTATCATCAAATGCGGGTGAAAGAAGATGATATTCCAAAGACTGCTTTCAGAACACGTTACGGTCATTACGAGTTTATGGTCATGCCGTTTGGTTTAACTAATGCACCAGCTGTGTTCATGGACCTTAAGAACCGAGTGTGTGGACCATACCTTGACAAGTTTGTCATTGTTTTCATTGATGACATACTTATTTACTCAAAGAATGACCAAGAACACGGTGAACATTTGAGAAAGGTGTTAGAAGTATTGAGGAAGGAAGAATTGTACGCTAAGTTTTCAAAGTGTGCATTTTGGTTGGAAGAAGTTCAATTCCTCGGTCACATAGTGAACAAAGAAGGTATTAAGGTGGATCCGGCAAAGATAGAAACTGTTGAAAAGTGGGAAACCCCGAAAACTCTGAAACACATACGCCAGTTTTTAGGACTAGCTGGTTACTACAGAAGGTTCATCCAAGACTTTTCAAGAATTGCAAAACCCTTGACTGCATTAACGCATAAAGGGAAGAAATTTGAATGGAATGATGAACAAGAGAAAGCGTTTCAGTTATTGAAGAAAAAGCTAACTACGGCACCTATATTGTCATTGCCTGAAGGGAATGATGATTTTGTGATTTATTGTGATGCATCAAAGCAAGGTCTCGGTTGTGTATTAATGCAACGAACGAAGGTGATTGCTTATGCGTCTAGACAATTGAAGATTCACGAACAAAATTATACGACGCATGATTTGGAATTAGGCGCGGTTGTTTTTGCATTAAAGACTTGGAGGCACTACTTATATGGGGTCAAAAGTATTATATATACCGACCACAAAAGTCTTCAACACATATTTAATCAGAAACAACTGAATATGAGGCAGCGTAGGTGGATTGAATTATTGAATGATTATGACTTTGAGATTCGTTACCACCCGGGGAAGGCAAATGTGGTAGCCGATGCCTTGAGCAGGAAGGACAGAGAACCCATTCGAGTAAAATCTATGAATATAACGATTCATAATAACCTTACTACTCAAATAAAGGAGGCACAACAAGGAGTTTTAAAAGAGGGAAATTTAAAGGATGAAATACCCAAAGGATCGGAGAAACATCTTAATATTCGGGAAGACGGAACCCGGTATAGGGCTGAAAGGATTTGGGTACCAAAATTTTGAGATATGAGAGAAATGGTACTTAGAGAAGCTCATAAAACCAGATACTCAATACATCCTGGAACGGGGAAGATGTACAAGGATCTCAGGAAATATTTTTGGTGGCCGGGTATGAAAGCCGATGTTGCTAAATACGTAGGAGAATGTTTGACGTGTTCTAAGGTCAAAGCTGAGCATCAGAAACTATCAGGTCTACTTCAACAACCCGAAATCCCGGAATGGAAATGGGAAAACATTACCATGGATTTCATCACTAAATTGCCAAGGAGTAACATCACCATCAGCTCGTAGTATGATATTGTCCGTTTTGGACACAAGCCGATCACCGACGGGCTACCCGTGCACGAGTACAACCCCGGATCGCACTTCTACCTCACGGATTTGCTTCTCGGGTAAACACCCTCAAAATGCGTCATACCAGAAGAGGTATCCACACCCTTATAAGGAGTGCTTTGTTTTCCTCTCCCACCGATGTGGGACGAGTCTGTTACAACTCTCCCCCCCTTCGGGACACTGCGTCCCCGCAGTGCACATCGATGCGGGCCCCAGCTCTGATACCATAAGTAACATCACCATCAGCCCCGTAGTATGATATTGTCCGCTTTGGACACAAGCCGATCACCGACGGGCTACCCTCGCACGAGTACAACCCCGGATCGCACTTCTACCTCACGGATTTGCTTCTCGGGTAAACACCCTCAAAACGCGTCATACCAGAAGAGGTATCCACACCCTTATAAGGAGTGCTTTGTTTTCCTCTCCCACCGATGTGGGACGAGTCTGTTACACAAGGACTGCAAGTGGTTTTGATACTATTTGGGTAATAGTTGATCGTCTCACCAAATCAGCACATTTCCTGCCAATAAGAGAAGATGACAAGATGGAGAAGTTAGCATGACTGTATTTGAAGGAAGTCGTCTCCAGACATGGAATACCAATCTCTATTATCTCTGATAGGGATGGCAGATTTATTTCAAGATTCTGGCAGACATTACAGCAAGCATTAGGAACTTGTCTAGACATGAGTACTGCCTATCATCCACAAACTGATGGGCAGAGCGAAAGGACGATACAAACGCTTGAAGACATGCTACGAGCATGTGTTATTGATTTCGGAAACAGCTGGGATCGACATCTACCATTAGCAGAATTTTCCTACAACAACAGCTACCATTCAAGCATTGAGATGGCGCCGTTTGAAGCACTTTATGGTAGAAAGTGCAGGTCTCTGATTTGTTGGAGTGAAGTGGGGGATAGACAGATTACGGGTCCGGAGATTATACAAGAAACTACCGAGAAGATCATCCAAATTCAACAACGGTTGAAAACCGCCCAAAGTTGACAAAAGAGCTACGCTGACATTAAAAGAAAAGATATAGAATTTGAAATTGGAGAGATGGTCATGCTTAAAGTTGCACCTTGGAAAGGCGTTGTTCGATTTGATAAACGAGGGAAATTAAATCCAAGGTATATTGGACCATTCAAGATTATTGATCGTGTCGGACCAGTAGCTTACCGACTTGAGTTACCTCAACAACTCGCGGCTGTACATAACACTTTCCACGTCTCGAATTTGAAGAAATATTTTGCTAAAGAAGATCTCACTATTCCGTTAGATGAAATCCAAATCAACAAAAAACTCCAATTCATCGAAGAACCCGTCGAAATAATGGATCGTGAGGTTAAAAGACTTAAGCAAAAAAAGATACCAATTGTTAAGGTTCGATGGAATACTCATAGAGGACCCGAGTTCACCTGGGAGCATAAAGATCAGATGAAGAAGAAATACCCGCATCTATTTCCAGAAGATTCGTCAACACCTTCAACAGCTTAAAATTTCGGGACGAAATTTATTTAACGGGTAGGTACTGTAGTGACCCGAAATTTTCCATGTTTATATATATTAATTGAGATTGATATTTACATGATTAAATGATTCCAACATGTTAAGCAATCAAACTTGTTAAGACTTGATTAATTGAAATATGTTTCATATAGACAATTGACCACCCAAGTTGACCGGCGATTCATGAACGGTAAAACTTGTAAAAACGACATGACGATATATATATGGATATACATATGGTTAAAATGAGATTATGATAAGTAAGTATCTCCATAAGTATATTAACAATGAGTTATATACATATAAACAAGACAACTAACTTAAGGATTTCGAAACGAGACATATATGTAACGATTATCGTTGTAACGACATTTAAATGTATATATATCAAATTAAGATATATTAATATATCATAATATCATGATAATATAATAATTTAACATCTCATTAGATATAATAAACAATGGGTTAACAACATTAATTGAGATCGTTAACTTAAAGGTTTCAAAACAACACTTACATGTAACGACTAACGATGACTTAACGACTCAGTTAAAATGTATATACAAGTAGTGTATTTAGATGTATTAAAATACTTTTGGAAGACTTAAAGACATATATCAAAACACTCATACTTAACGAAAATGGTTACAGTTACTTTTCCATTCTTTTCTTTCATCAAGAATTCTAGTCGTATTCTTACCCGTATTATACACAGCTTCAAAACGTACTTACTATGAGTATATACCAATAGGAACTAGCATGGGATTCCACTCTTGATTATGTCATGTATGACTAATCAATTTTAACTTCTACCATGAGCTACTCAACTAACTAGAACTCCTTTTAACCCCACTCACCACTCACCAATTACCACTCATCATTCACTCCATTTCACTTCCAATTCTCTTTTTAATTCTCTCTCAACACACACACACTATTATGAACATATTTTTCCAGTAGTTAATCATCATCTTCATCAAAAATCACTTCAAGAATCAAGCTATAATCATCATAGGAAGAACACTTCAAGAACACTTCAAAAATCCCTTCAAGTTTACTAATTTACTTCCAAGCTTTCTAATCCATTCCAAGTAATCATCTAAGATCAAGAAACCTTTGTTATATATAGTAGGTTATCTTTCTTATTCAAGGTAATATTCATATTCAAACTTTGATTCAATTTCTATAACTATAAACTATCTTAATTCGAGTAAAAATCTTACTTGAACTTGTTTTTGTGTCATGATCCTACTTCAAGAACTTTCAAGCCATCCAAGATCCTTTGAAGCTAGATCATTTCTTGTCACTTCTAGTAGGTTTACCTACTAAACTTGAGGTAGTAATTATGTTCATAACATCATTCGATTCATATATATAAAACTATCTTATTCGAAGGTTTAAACTCGTAATCACTAGAACATAGTTTAGTTAATTCTAAATTTGTTCGCAAACAAAAGTTAATCCTTCTAACTTGACTTCTAAAATTAACTACACACATGTTCTATATCTATATGATATGCTAACTTAATGATTTAAAACCTGGAAACACGAAAAACACCGTAAAACCGGATTTACGCCGTCGTAGTAACACCGCGGGCTGTTTTGGGTTAGTTAATTAAAAACTATGATAAACTTTGATTTAAAAGTTGTTATTCTGAGAAAATGATTTTTATTATGAACATGAAACTATATCCAAAAATTATGGTTAAACTCAAAGTGGAAGTACGTTTTCTAAAATGGTCATCTAGACGTCGTTCTTTCGACTGAAATGACTACCTTTACAAAAACGACTTGTAACTTATTTTTCCTACTATAAACCTATACTTTTCTGTTTAGATTCATAAAATAGAGTTCAATATGAAACCATAGCAATTTAATTCACTCAAAACGGATTTAAAATGAAGAAGTTATGGGTAAAACAAGATTGGATAATTTTTCTCATTTTAGCTACGTGAAAATTGGTAACAAATCTATTCCAACCATAACTTAATCAACTTGTATTGTATATTATGTAATCTTGAGATACCATAGACACGTATACAATGTTTCGACCTATCATGTCGACACATCTATATATATTTCGGAACAACCATAGACACTCTATATGTGAATGTTGGAGTTAGCTATACAGGGTTGAGGTTGATTCCAAAATATATATAGTTTGAGTTGTGATCAATACTGAGATACGTATACACTGGGTCGTGGATTGATTCAAGATAATATTTATCGATTTATTTCTGTACATCTAACTGTGGACAACTAGTTGTAGGTTACTAACGAGGACAGCTGACTTAATAAACTTAAAACATCAAAATATATTAAAAGTGTTGTAAATATATTTTAAACATACTTTGATATATATGTATATATTGTTATAGGTTCGTGAATCAACCAGTGGCCAAGTCTTATTTCCCGACGAAGTAAAAATCGGTGAAAGTGAGTTATAGTCCCACTTTTAAAATCTAATATTTTTGGGATGAGAATACATGCAGGTTTTATAAATAATTTACAAAATAGACACAAGTACGTGAAACTACATTCTATGGTTGAATTATCGAAATCGAATATGCCCCTTTTTATTAAGTCTGGTAATCTAAGAATTAGGGAACAGACACCCTAATTGACGTGAATCCTAAAGATAGATCTATTGGGCCTAACAAACCCCATCCAAAGTACCGGATGCTTTAGTACTTCGAAATTTATATCATATCCGAAGGGTGTCCCGGAATGATGGGGATATTCTTATATATGCATCTTGTTAACGTCGATTACCAGGTGTTCACCATATGAATGATTTTTATCTCTATGTATGGGATGTGTATTGAAATATGAAATCGTGTGGTCTATTGTTACGATTTGATATATATAGGTTAAACCTATAACTCACCAACATTTTTGTTGACATTTAAAGCATGTTTATTCTCAGGTGAATACTAAGAGCTTCCGCTGTTGCATACTAAAATAAGGACAAGATTTGGAGTCCATGTTTGTATAATATTGTGTAAAAACTGCATTCAAGAAACTGATTTCGATGTAACATATTTGTATTGTAAACCATTATGTAATGGTCGTGTGTAAACAGGATATTTTAGATTATCATTATTTGATAATCTACGTAAAGCTTTTTAAACCTTTATTTATGAAATAAAGGTTATGGTTTGTTTTAAAAATGAATGCAGTCTTTGAAAAACGTCTCATATAGAGGTCAAAACCTCGCAACGAAATCAATTAATATGGAACGTTTTTAATCAATAAGAACGGGACATTACATCATGGACTATCTCTGGTCCAGTGATTTGCACTTCGCCTAACTCGGCCCAACAAATAGGAGAACGGCACTTGCGGCCATACAATGCTTCAAAAGCTGCGGCATTAATACTTGAGTGATAACTGTTGTTGTAAGAGAATTCGGCTAACGGTAAATGCCTTTCCCAAGACTTTTTGAAGTCAATAACACAGGCACGCAACATGTCCTCTAAAGTCTGAATCGTTCGCTCGATCTGACCGTCGATCTGCGGGTGATATGCGGTGCTCATGTCGAGATGAGTTCCCAAGGCTTCTTGCAAAGAACGCCAGAATCTGGAAGCAAAACGGGGATTGCGATCCTAGATAATTGATAGAGGTACACCATGATGAGACACAACTTCTTTGATGTACAGTTGAGCAAGTCTCTCCATTATATATGTTTCCTTCACTGCTAGGAAATGAGCAGATTTGGTAAGACGGTCAACGATAACCCAGATTGTATCGTATCCGCCCACTGTCTTTGGTAGCTTCGTGATGAAGTCCATCGTAATTGCTTCCCATTTCCATTGTGGGATTTCCAGTTGTTGAAGTAATCCAGATGGCCTCTGATGTTCAGCCTTAACCTTCGAACAAGTCAAACACCTCTCTACATAAGTTGCAACATCCTTCTTAAGATTGGGCCACCAGTACTGTTCCTTAAGATCATGGTACATTTTGCCAGCTCCAGGGTGAATCGAATATCTCGACTTATGGGCTTCATCTAGTATAAGGCTTCGTAAATCTCCATAACGAGGTACTCAAATTCTTCCGGCATAACATCGGAGTCCAGACTCCTTAACCTCGAATCGTGAAACGAGAATGTTCAAGTGTTCTTGAGAAATATTCTCCTCTTTGAGAGCCTCTTCTTGAGCTACGCGAATCTGGCTATTGAGATTTGAATGAATGATGATGTTCAAGGCACGGACGCGAAGATGTACCGTTCTCTCCTTTCGACTCAGAGCGTCGGCTACAACATTGGCTTTGCCAGGATGGTAACGGAGTTCACAATCATAGTCGTTCAGCGTCTCGATCCATCGATGTTGTCTCATATTCAGCTGCTTCTGATTAAAGATGTGCTGGAGGCTTTTGTGGTTGGTGAATATGGTACTCTTTGTCCCATAAAGATAGTGTCTCCACAACTTTAAAGCGAATACAACGGCTCCAAGTTCGAGATCATGGGTAGTGTAGTTTTGCTCGTGTATCTTTAGTTGATGAGAAGCATAAGCAATGACCTTCGTTCTTTGCATCAATACGCAACCAAAACCATTTTACGAAGCATCGCAGTACACAACGAAGTAGTCACTGCCTTCAGGAAGCGACAAGATAGGTGCGGTGGTTAACTTCTGCTTCAAGTCTTGAAATGCTGATTCGTGTTCTTTTTCCCAAACGAACTTCTTCCCTTTGTGAGTCAGTACGGTCAAAGGACTCGCAATCAATGAAAAACCTTCAATAAACCTCCGGTAATAACCGGCAAGGCCTAGAAATTGGCGGATGTGAGTCAGAGTAGTGGGTGTCTCGCACTTGCTGATTGTCTCGATCTTTACGGGATCAACTTTGATACCTTGATCACTCACAATATGACCCAGAAATTGGACTTCCTTCAACCAAAATTCACACTTGGAGAATTTGGCATAAAGTTTATCTTGTCTCAAGAGTTCAAGTACTAGTCGGAGATGTTGCTCATGTTCTTCTTCACTTCAAGAATAGATGAGGATATCATCTATGAAGATGATAACGAACTTATCCAGTTATGGCTTGCATACACGATTCATGAGGTCCATGAATACAGCGGGTGCGTTGGTTAAACCGAACGGCATCACGATAAATTCATAATGACCATAGCGGGTTCTGAATGCAGTCTTCATCACATCACTCTCCTTCACCCTCAACTGGTGATAACCGGATCGCAAATCGATCTTAGAGTAAATGCTTGATCCTTGCAGCTGATCGAAAAGATCGTCAATTCGGGGAAGAGGATATCGGTTCTTGATAGTCAATTTATTGAGTTCGCGGTAGTTGATACACATGCAGAAGGATCCATCCTTCTTCTTCACGAATAAAATAGGTGCGCCCCAAGGCGATGAACTTGGTTGGATAAATCCACGGTTTAGCAATTCCTGCAGTTGACTCTGCAACTCTTGCAGTTCGGAAGGTGCTAGTCGATAAGGTGCGCGAGCTACGGGTGCAGCTCCCGGTACTAGATTGATCTGGAACTCCACGGCTCTCGGTGGCGGTAATCCAGGCAATTCTTCCGAAAAAACGTCGGGGAATTCATTCATGCTCCGCACATCATTCACGCTCTTCTCTTCTGTTTCTAAAGCCTTCACGTGTGCTAAAACAGCAAGACGTCCTTTCTTCATGATCTTTTGTGCTTTCAAACAACTAATGAGGTTCAACTTCGAACTACATCTCTCTCCGTAAATAATCAGTGGCTCACCATCTCCTTGTGGCATACGAAGAGCTTTATCTCCACAGATAATGTCGGCCCTCACTTTGGTCAACTAGTCCATGCCGACAATCACGTCAAAGCTTCCCAATTTGATGGGTATCAAGTCAATTGCGAAATCCACACCAGCTATGTTGATAATATCTCCTCGGCCAATTTGGTCCACTTTCTCAAGTTTCCCATTGGCTACCTCAACTATCATACTCTCCTCTAAAGGCACTAATGACCAATCTATCTTAGAGCAAAAGTGTCTATAAACATAGCTCCTATCGGCACCAGTATCAAATAGGACAGAAGCTAATAGATTGTTGATAGTGAATATACCTGTAACCAAGTCGGGGTTCTCACGGGCATCCCTTGCGGTTACATTGAAATCTCTTCTACGCGGGGGTTCGCCGTCCTTTTGCTTTGTAATGACCCGGAATTTTCCGACCAAATTATACTTATGAGATTAATATTTACATAAATTAAACTATACCAACATGATAAGCAATCCAAATTGTTGAGACTTGTGTTTTTGAAAAGAGTTTTACACAACGTTTGACCGTCCAATATGACCGATGATATCACGAACTATATAACAAACGATAATTATACGTTTGTGTATATATATGTATTTATATATATTTAACATGATCTAAGGATGGTTTAACATCTCATTGTGTACTAATGACAATGAGTTATAAGTATATTTTGAAACTACTAACTTAAGTTTTCAAAACGATAACTATACGTAAAATTCTTTGATATATATACTTATAATCTATAATCCTTATACATGTATCGTATATATAATGTATTTAATCACTTTTTAAGGACTTAAATACATAAAATAATATAAGTATATTCACAAAAGATAGCTATATGTGAATTCTCATTCCGTTTCCTCAAGATTTCTATACGTATATCTAGGGTATATGTACCCGTATCATACCCAGCTTCTATACGTATTTACTATTGGTATATACATATCAAATCAACATCCTATTCAACATTATTACTGCCCTAGATATGAGGTAACTAGGATTTGTCAAGTAGTATGAATTATTAGTAAGAAAACAAAATTAGGAATCCATTTCTTTCTTTATAAACTAAAAACGTTTTTATAAATGAACACC
Source organism: Rutidosis leptorrhynchoides (assembly GCF_046630445.1). Classification (NCBI taxonomy): domain Eukaryota; kingdom Viridiplantae; phylum Streptophyta; class Magnoliopsida; order Asterales; family Asteraceae; genus Rutidosis; species Rutidosis leptorrhynchoides. The sequence goes on along the minus strand of NC_092340.1, from coordinate 85,728,264 downwards.
ATTTCTTCACTCCATTTTCTCATATATACACCCTCATTTATCTCTCAAAATACTCCTAACTTCATACTTGATCATCTCCAAGCATTTTCCCCATCATTTAGCTTCAATTACAAGCCTTAAACACCATAAGAAAACTCTTTCAAGAACATATCAAAATAACCACCCATTTGAAGAAGTTTACTTCCAACCTTTTGATCTAACTCCTCCACTCTTTGATTTCAAGATTATTTCTTATATTTTGCAGTAACTTTGTCCAAGTAACTTGAGGTAGTAACCTTGTTCATAATCTTATTCAATTCATATTCATATAGCTATCTTATTTTGTGGTATAAAATTTTAACAACAAGAACATGGTTTGAATGATTTCAAACTTGTTCGCAAACTAAATAGATCCTTCTAACTTAACTTTTAAAACACTTCAAGACCTGTAATATATCATAATGATATGCTAACCTAACAAAATATAACTTGGTTTTATAAAGAACATCTTAAAAACTGAATCTACGTCGTCAGAGTGCAACCGGGGGCTGTTTTGGGTTGGATAATTAAAAACCATCTTGAACTTTGAATTGGAAGTTCATGTTCTGGAAAAATGATATTTCTTATGAATATGTTAACACATAAAAATTTCATGGTTTAACTCAAAGTGTAAGTATTTTTAGAAAAATGATCATTAAATGTTGTTTTTATGATGGAAAATGATCACTTTCATAAGTTTCTCCAAAGTTTGACCTATAACCTATGATTTCATATACAAACTAAGGTATTTTCAGTTCATATTCTAAAAATTTGACTCGATCCAAGGAAGTGGCAAGTTGAACCAACAAAAACGGAGTTGTAATGAAGAAACTACGACTAAAACAAGATTGGGTATCCGAAGCTAGTTTAGCTACGAAAATATTTGGAGAAAAAGTAAATTAATCATATCTTTTCTAATTAATATGATATTTTATATATAATTACTTATGATTTGATTTTATATATTTCAGGACCACCCATAAACAACACGAGAAGATTAATCATAAGACCTCATGATTGTACGCAACACGTCATTTGACAACATGGTACTTTATGTACGCAACACGTCATTTAACAACATGCTACCATGGGTCGAGATTAATTCTGATCAATACGAATACGATGGGGTCTTTATTTATTTTGTTTAAGCAACTAATTGTGGACCACTAACATCGGACTGCTAACTACGGACTAAGAAAATATTAAAAGTATTAAAAGTATATATATATATATATATATATATATATATATATATATATATATATATATATATATATATATATATATATATATATATATATATATATATATATATATATAAAGATTACTTAAAAAGAAAATATGTTGATATATTATATATATGGTTAGGTTCGTGATATCTATCGGAGACCAAGTCGAATTAAATACCTTCAAGGCAAAAGTGAGTTTCATTTGCTCCCTTTTTAATTGCTTTTGCAATATATATTTTTGGGCTGAGAATACATGCGCTGCTTTTATAAATGTTTACAAAATAGACACAAGTACTTAAAAATATATTCTACGTTGAGTTGTACCACTGGCATATTTCCCTGTAGCTTGGTAACTACTATTTACATGGGTATTGTAAACGCGAATCCTGTTGATAGATCTATCGGGCCTGACAACCCCAACCGGACTGGACGACCAGTATTCAACGGTTACACAGTACTTCGTTTTGGTGACTACACTTGGTACGGTGTAGTGAGATTTCATAATAAAGGGAATATGTGACGTTGATTAAATGTTAAGTATGGTTACCAAGTGCTCAACCACTTAGAATGCTTTACATACACTTGCGAGTGTATTATGTTTATGATTATGAAATCTTGTGGTCTATTAACATATTGAAATGATTGTTATGATAAACCTATGAACTCACCAACCTTTTGGTTGACACTTTAAAGCATGTTTATTCTCAGGTACGAATTAAGTCTTCCGCTGTGCATTTGCTCAATATAAGGACATTACTTGGAGCCGATCATCGCAATGGGACCAAATGTTGATGACTTCGTCCAGGTGGATTAGGACGGGTCCTTTCAGTTGGTATCAGAGCGGTGGTCGTAGTGAACCAGGTCTTGCATTAGTGTGTCTAACTAGTAGTTGTTAGGATGCATTAATGAGTCTGGACTTCGACCGTGTCTACATGTCAAAAGTTTTGCTTATCATTTCTAGTCGAAAATCATCTGCTTATCATCCTTAGGAAATTACCTGCTTATCATTCATAAGTCTAGACACGTTTTACTGCATTTACTGCATTGATAGTGTATAGACGAATTCTTATCTTAGCATATCTGTTATTGCGAACTTTGACTGATATCTTTTCAAAGATTCTCCGTAATTTACGGGATTTTGGTATTATATATACATATGTAAATTATGTATTGAAGAGTACCAAATCTAACTCCTATAATCTATTCCATACCAAAAATTCATTTTCCCCATTATACAAGATGGATTCCGCAACTAGTTCGAATTCTTCAAATTCCGACAGTTATGCCGATATGAATTTCCATCCGGGCTCTGAAAGCATTGTCACCGGAATGGATCAACCAATTTCCCATCATCTATTCTGGATGAATTGGGGATGGGTTCGCAATATACTAAATCACTGGAGACAAGAAGAAGGTGATCCATTCCATCCACCAAATTTCCCTCTTGGCGATGAACCTGAAGTACTTACCGGCGAACCTATTCGAAACACCATTTTTTTCTCTCATTTCTCGAGTATCTCGTCACGATTATATACTATCCCATATTACAAATCTTGTTCATTCGCTCACTCCAACCGCCAATCATCCCGGTGTACTAGCAGAAGTTAACGAACTTCGCGCTCGCGTGACGGCTTTGGAGAACATGGTGCGAAGGTTGCAAACACCGGCAGCAGCACCAGCAGTATAATCAGCACCACCATCAACAACATCAACAATACCATCATCACCACTAACAAACAACATCCGCATCACACGTCTCGACATCATAATCTGTCCCACAAACATCAACATCATACACACCATAGATAACCAGGAGTACCAACAATAATGAACGATGAAGTATTGATCCATAACTTCATTGATATTCTGCGAAGAATATGTGGTTTCAAAAAGTTTTAGAGATTTCTTATTCTAGCTCAAACCGAAAAGCAAATGAGATTAATATCATATTAACTCATTAAATTCATGATTTCATCTGAAGAAAATATATATGTATATATGTTTTCATAAAGATTGTAATTAAAAGTTCTTTTGTACAAAATATTAATGGTGAATTTTTTTTTTTAACGGGTAGGTAATACCCGAGGAATAATTAGATTTCATCTTAATAAGTTACATTGTACATTCGCCGAAGCTGATTCAACAGTCATTTACTATCCTACTTACAACCACCGATATATGTATCCATTCACCGCAGAATAACCATTTTTATTCAATTTCATATTTGGATTTTCACTTCCCAGAATCCAACAAGTGGCATATGAAGAAAACATATGACAAAATAAAATCTGTTAGAAACAAACAAATTAACTATGAAAAATTTTGTTAAGAATCCACGCTAACTGTTCCAGCTAACTGTTCCTAGCTAACTGATTACATTTTATTTATCGCAGTTTATTTATCGCAATTTAATTATCGCACTTTTATTTATCGTCATTTAATTTCTGTAATTATTTTACGCACTTTAAATATCGGGACACGTATACAATGTTTTGACATATCATATCGACGCATCTATATATATTATTTGGAATCACCATAGACACTCTATATGCAGTAATGATCGAGTTCTCTATACAGGGTTGAGATTGATTCTACAATAATATATATAGTTTGAGTTGTGATCGAGTCTGAGACGTATACGGGTCACGACATGTATTAATTAATTCGTATATTATATATTAAACTATATATGAATTATTGGACTGTTACTGTGGACTATCGACTGTGGACTAATGACATTGGACAATTAAAATGAATTAAAATATTGATTATAACATAGGAAACTAAACATTTCTTCAAGATTGCCACTTGATTTCATCTTAAACCTCATTGTATCTCGACGATTACAATCAGCGTTCAAATCTATCATGATTCTTAAAAACAACTCAACCGAGAGGATAAACCAACCGCACTTCATCTACGGAAGAAAAGATTGATGCATATAGTTATGCACCTGAAAAACCCTCGGAAACTGAGTAAACGTTTGACACGTATATGTTCTAGTTCCTTTGACATTGTTATTACCGAAGATCATTTTGTAATCCCTTTCCAAAGTAGCTAATTTTGTCACAGCTCCAGCAAGTCAACTCCGACTTTTTATCTGAAACAACTTTATTATAACCGCGATATATATGCGTACTCTTTATTGTTACTGGGGAACCTTTTATATTCCACAATATTACCATCAGCGATTAATCATTCTAAAAACACAATTCTCCTGCAACTACCTCGGTTTGATAACCGATGACCCAGATCAGTTAACTTTGAAAATGCTGACGAAGCAGCATGTTGTAGATGATCTTAATGGCCAAAAGTTTGATGATAAAGAAAGGAGTGTTAGGAACGCTCGATAGAAAATTTAGTACCGAAAAGCGGATTATGCGAAACTATGAAGAAAGCCGTGGACAAATCACAAAGAATAAGTTTGCCTTCAAAGAAATTTGCCTGCTGAAATCGTTAGCAAACATCTTATTTCTCATTCTAAACCTTCACAGACAAATCTTCTTCATCGTCCATTGATACTAGAAATTCTAAGATATTCTAGTATGTTCTATTATAAATATCCTCCATATTTCTGGCGATATTTTCACAACTATTCTTATCTGAGATCATTTATCTCTCCGTAATATCTGCAACATAAAAGAAACTGTGTTAGTTTCTAAATTCTGAAACCTTCGAGTTTAAAATATGAATGTTTTGAAGTAGTGTTGGGAACTGAAGCATGGATTAGTATAATATAATGACACTTGATCAACGTCACTATATTACAGTAAGTCATGCTGAGTTTCTAATAAAGCATGATGATTCACAGTACCGTCATCATGTGCCATTTACACAACTCTTACATTCTATCTAATCTCTAAACATATCAAGAGAATATTTTTCTGGATGACTCGGTCATCTCCAGGGTATTCTGGTAATTTAACAAATCAAAATCGTTCTATTACCATTTTATTCTTAGAGCATTAGCTATGTTCATTCTGAATTTCATACCTACGAATTCCGGACCATTACTCGCTTGACTCGAAGTCGGGAAGAGAAAACGAAAGCATGAAGCTCCGAAAAATAAGGAAGAATATAAACTCCGATAATAACCCCAAAATTACAAACCGTGTATATCGATGCAGATAGCAATATAGAGACACGGGAGAATTAGAAACACTATAAACACAAGAGTATAGTAGAAGTAAATAGATTCTTCTGGTGGTAGATGAAAAAGAAGAATGACAGATATAAAAGTTAGGAGTATATCAAGAATCAGGACTGGATGGAGCATATTGATGAATGCTTTAAAGTAAGAATCAAGGGAGAAAGAATAGAAGGTGTGAGTCGTGGAAAATAAGGAAACGAAGGGGTGAATTTATAGTGAAATATCCGACAGAGCAATCGAAACAGATTATTGCATATAATCAAAGAAGATCCTGATTTCCTTAATCACCAAAGAACCAAATCTTATTACGTAAGATTCTCTTTAAATCCCTTAAATCCCGGAAATCAATCATAACTACGTCATCGGTTAAGACGAATATATTTTACTCATCTCACTCTTTTACGATAGTCTCATTTATATTCTTCGCATAATCAAATCGTTTTATCTACATTACTCAATGATGATAAAACTCCATTATCACCTTATATTTGTCATGAAAACCTTCTTATTATTATCCATAACAACCTCTATCAAATTTCGGGGACGAAATTTCTTTAACGGGTAGGTACTGTAATGACCCGGAATTTTTCAACCAAATTATACTTATGAGATTAATATTTACATAAATTAAACTATACCAACATGATAAGCAATCCAAATTATTGAGACTTGTGTTTTTGAAAAGAGTTTTACACAACGTTTGACCGTCCAATATGACCGATGATATCACGAACTATATAACAAACGATAATTATACGTTTGTGTATATATATGTATTTATATATATTTAACATGATCTAAGGATGGTTTAACATCTCATTGTGTACTAATGACAATGAGTTATAAGTATATTTTGAAACTACTAACTTAAGTTTTCAAAACGATAACTATATGTAACATTCTTTGATATATATACTTATAATCTATAATGCTTATACATGTATCGTATATATAATGTATTTAATCACTTTTTAAGGACTTAAATACATAAAATAATATAAGTATATTCACAAAAGATAGCTATATTTGAATTCTCGTTCCGTTTCCTCAAGATTTCTATACGTATATCTAGGGTATATGTACTCGTATCATACCCAGCTTCTATACGTATTTACTATTGGTATATACACATCAAATCAACATCTTAATCAAAATTATTACTGCCCTAGATATAAGGTAACTAGGATTTGTCAAGTAGTATGAATTATTAGTAAGAAAACAAAATTAGGAATCCTTTTCTTTCTTTATAAACTAAAAACGTTTTTATAAATGAACACCATTTCTTCACTCCATTTTCTCATATCTACACCCTCATTTATCTCTCAAAATACTCCTAACTTCATACTTGATCATCTCCAAGCATTTTCCCCATCATTTAGCTTCAATTACAAGCCTTAAACACCATAAGAAAACTCTTTCAAGAACATATCAAAATAACCACCCATTTGAAGAAGTTTACTTCCAACCTTTTGATCTAACTCCTCCACTATTTGATTCCAAGATTATTTCTTATCTTTTGCAGTAACTTTATCCAAGTAACTTGAGGTAGTAACCTTGTTCATAATCTTATTCAATTCATATTCATATAACTATCTTATTTTGTGGTATAAAATTTTAACAACAAGAACATGGTTTGAATGATTTCAAACTTGTTCGCAAACTAAATAGATCCTTCTAACTTGACTTTTAAAACACTTCAAGACCTGTAATATATCATAATGATATGCTAACCTAACAAAATATAACTTGGTTTTATAAAGAACATCTTAAAAACTGAATCTACGTTGTCATAGTGCAACCGGGGGCTGTTTTGGGTTGGATAATTAAAAACCATCTTGATCTTTGAATTGGAAGTTCATGTTCTGGAAAAATGATGTTTCTTATGAATATGTTAACACATAAAAATTTCATGGTTTAACTCAAAGTGTAAGTATTTTTAGAAAAATGATCATTAAATGTTGTTTTTATGATGGAAAATGATCACTTTCATAAGTTTCACCAAAGTTTGACCTATAACCTATGATTTCAAATACAAACTAAGGTATTTTCAGTTCATATTCTTAAAATTTGACTCAATCCAAGGAAGTGGCAAGTTGAACCAACAAAAACGGAGTTGTAATGAAGAAACTACGACTAAAACAAGATTGGGTATCCGAAGCTAGTTTAGCTACGAAAATATTTGGAGAAAAAGTAAATTAATCATATCTTTTCTAATTAATATGATATTTTATATATAATTACTTATGATTTGATTTTATATATTTCAGGACCACCCGTAAACAACACGAGAAGATTAATCATAAGACCTCATGATTGTACGCAACACGTCATTTGACAACATGGTACCATGGGTCGAGATTAATTCTGATCAATACGAATACGATGGGGTCTTTATTTATTTTATTTAAGCAACTAATTGTGGACCACTAACATCGGACTGCTAACTACGGACTAAGAAAATATTAAAAGTATTAAAAGTATATATATATATGTAATGATTACTTAAAAAGAAAATATGTTGATATATTATATATATGGTTAGGTTCGTGATATCTATCGGATACCAAGTCGAATTAAATACCTTCAAGGCAAAAGTGAGTTTCATTTGCTCCCTTTTTAATTGCTTTTGCAATATATATTTTTGGGCTGAGAATACATGCGCTGCTTTTATAAATGTTTACAAAATAGACACAAGTACTTAAAAATATATTCTACGTTGAGTTGTACCACTGGCATATTTCCCTGTAGCTTGGTAACTACTATTTACATGGGTATTGTAAACGCGAATCCTGTTGATAGATCTATCGGGCCTGACAACCCCAACCGGACTGGACGACCAGTATTCAACGGTTGCACAGTACTTCGTTTTGGGGACTACACTTGGTACGGTGTAGTGAGATTTCATAATAAAGGGAATATGCGACGTTGATTAAATGTTAAGTATGGTTACCAAGTGCTCAACCATTTAAAATGCTTTACATACACTTGCGAGTGTATTATGTTTATGATTATGAAATCTTGTGGTCTATTAATATATTGAAATAATTGTTATGATAAACCTATGAACTCACCAACCTTTTGGTTGACACTTTAAAGCATGTTTATTCTCAGGTACGAATTAAGTCTTCCGCTGTGCATTTGCTCAATATAAGGACATTACTTGGAGCCGATCATCATAATGGGACCAAATGTTGATGACTTCGTCCAGGTGGATTAGGACGGGTCCTTTCACGCTTGTTGGGACACTCATTCCTGAAGTGGCCCTGTTGTCCACACTCATAACATTTTCTTGGTCCATTGGAGTTGGTCCTCACAGCTGGGATGGGAATCTTGCAGTCCTTGCAATATGCCCGGTCCTTTTGCACTTTTCACAGACCACATTACAGTACCCGGTATGGTGCTTGTAGCATCTCTTGCACTGTGGTAGACTACCCTTGTAGTTGGGGTTCGAGCTGGTGTAACATCCCGTTTTTCCCGTACGTGACTAAAGGTACATATTTAACCATTTGTACGTTATGATTCGGAAGCTTATGCGTAATTGCATAGATAAACATATATATATAATTTATTGTGTGCTAGTTAACATGTGCGTATATAAGTGTACAAATGAGCTTGTGTAGTGTTAGGTCTCGTGAGACTTAGATGTGAGGCTTAGACGTGTATTGGGAACGAGAATGAAGGAATTAGTTGTGGAAACCTTGGAAATTTGACTAACTAGTCGAAGTGGCCAGACCCAGGCGTATGTCGCGCCGCGACAAACGGGTCCGCGCCGCGACCCATCAAGCGTTTCCAGATCAGAACAGGACATAAGCATGGTGAATTTTACTTTGATTCGTCGCGCCGCGACGTTTAGGGCCGCGCCGCGGCAGGCCTGCTGGTCAGGTTCCGGTTTTAGGTTAAATTAAGAGATTTTGAGGGGCAAAATGGTAAATGGACGTATAGATCAGATGGGTGCATTAAATCTGGTCCACTAGTTCATTTATTTCATTTTCCTTTTTCATTTTATTTCAATTTCTCTCCCAAAACTCTAACACCCATTTGGATTCAAAGTGAGATTGAGAGAGGAAGGATTTAGGGTTGATCCTTGGAGCAAGTATTAAAGTTGTTCCTTGTGACTCTAGCTACGTGGTGATATTCTCGGTAAGTTCTAACTCTAAGTTTTGAGTTTTAATTGATTATGGCTAGGGTTTTGGTTAATAGAAGCTTGTATGACCCATTTGGGAGTAAAATGGGTGAATTTGGGTTAGGTTGTTGTAATGAAACCCTAATGGCCATAATCTAGGGTTTTGGTCTTGTAATTGTGAGTTTGAAAGTGTTAATGGTATTGTAAGCATTAAACACTTGTTAGAATTGAAAGAGATGTCATTTGGGTCAAGAATGTACTAGTTGACCTAGTTTGGGTAAAATGGGTGTAAATTACCCTAGGTGGATGTCAATTGAGGCTAGTAGACTTTAATGCACTAATGTTGGTAATTAAAGTCGAGTCTTGGCCATTAAGAGGGCGGTTGTGGTGTGGTTGGGTCATTTAATGCAAAATTGAGTCATTAAATGCCCAAGTAAATGTAATGTGGTTAATTCCACTAGTTTATGTATTGAATTGGTACTTAATGTATTAGGTACTTGGCTTTGAAGTTTGGAAGCGATTATTCATCATCCTTGCGTCAAGTTGAGTGGAATAATTATGCGTGAACGTATATAATGTATTTATTTGTGTGGTATGAATGTGGAAGTGTCGCGGTGTTCAAGACACCACATTCTAGGTAACGAGTAGTATTGTCGCGGTGCTTAAGACACTACTCCTTGTGTAATTGACTTGTGGGATTGTCGCGGTGTTTAAGACACCACAATGTCGTGAGAGTGGAAGTGTCGCGGTGTTCAAGACACCACTCATTGTATTGAATGAAGTGTGGATTCGTCGCGGTGTTTAAGACGCCACATTGTTGTAAGGGTGAGTTAGTCGCGGTGTTCAAGACATCACCCGGGGGACTAGTGATTACGCGGTGTATAAGTAACACTAGTGGATGTTATGAACTCCAACGGACTTACATGTACCGTTCTCTTGTATACTTGGTTAACCATGGTTGTGCGAATTGTACTTAGCATATTATATTGTGAACTATATGCTATTATTGTTGCCAGCGTAATGTGGAACGTGGATAGTAGTTTATGCATGATGGATTGCATGTTTGTTGAATTGCTAGCTCGTATGTGGTATTGTGTAAGTGTATGCAAGTAAGTAGGTTATATATGATCATGTATAATTATTGCATTCACTAAGCGTTAGCTTACCCCTCTCGTTGTTTATCTTTTAGTTGCAGGTGAGGATAAAGGGAAGGGGATTGTCGGGCACTAGATGCCCTTGATGATGTGCTTGTAGGAGCTTTTGGAAGTTGGCCACCTTTTGGGTAGTTTAGTCCCAAACCATGCTCGTCGGGTCGTTTGGTTAATAAACTACCATTGTATTCGGTCAAACTTGTATTAACTTAATTAACGGCCATTGTGCCTTTTGTAAACATCGGTAATGGTTGTACGGTTTAATGAAACTTGTGAGTTGGTCTACATATTTAATTGGCGCATAAATGTGTATGTTATAAAAAAAAAATTTATAGCGTACGGAGTACGGGTTGGGTTGTTTCAAGTGGTATCAGAGCATGGTCTAAGGGATTTAGGCGACTTGAGATAGGTGCCTAGACTTAGACTTTTATGTGTATGCGCTTTTAGGCGGGACTTGTACGACTTCGGGTCGAATCGGGAATTGTAGTGCGTAGGTTTATATGAACTAACCATGCACTAATTGATTTGTGTTGTAGATGGAATCATCGAGCGAGACAGACGTTGTACTAGCAAGTTAATGCGACGTGCTCGCGTAGTAATGACTAGCTGCCCTTACTACGGGTGCAAATCGTGTCAAACAAGCGATGTACGATGATTGTCGAGCGAGATGGGGTGGTATGGTGTATATATATATATATATGTGTCATGTCTCTGGGTTCGTTGTTTAATCTTTCCTGTTTTATAGAATGAAGATGAGAAACGGACACGACACCGATAATGGGGGCACGAGCGAGGACCCCGAGTTCACGGCCAAGGTTGAGGCCATCTTTCAACGCCAAAGGGCGGATTTTCTTGTTGATATTAAGAAGATGTTTCTAGACACTATTGAAGAACAAGTCGTCGATATGGTTAAGGAACAAATTAAAATTGTTCTTCAAGAAGAGAATGTGGGGAGGCGAGACTTTTTCTTTAAGAACTTCAAGGATGCTCAACCTCCTACCTTTGATGTGAACGGGACCCACTTAAGAGTGCCCGGTTTATCTCTGATATGGAGGGGGCTTTTCGTACATGTGAGTGCCCTAACGATAAAAAGACAAGGTATGGTTGTAGCATGCTAAGAGGTGATGCCAAGCTATGGTGGGATGCAAAGATTCAAGTCTATGGCGAAGAACAATGCATGGACTTTTCTTGGGATGAGTTTAAGGTGGAATTTTTCGAAGAATACCGAACTTCGGCCGATCTCACTAGGCTTAAGGACGAGCTACGTTCTTTGAGGCAAGGGTCAATGGATTTGAACACTCTCAAATCCGTGTTTTTGTCTAAGACTCAATTTTGCCCGGAGTATGTCGGGAATGATAAGATGTTAAAGGAAGATTTTTATCGGATCTTGAATGATAGTTATCAAGAGAAGATAAGTGTGAATGTGGTGAAAAGCTTTGATGAATTGTTTAACATGGCCAAGGGCTTCGAGGCGCTTGTGATGAGGAAGAATAGCCTTACCTTGGGCAAGAAAAAGTTTGAAGCTACTAGTCAATCTAATTTTTCTAGCAAGAAGTTTAAGAAAGGCTCCGAGAGTGTGGGGAGTGTGAAGAAAGGTGCTTCGGGGGATTTCCCCTATTCTTGTCATAATTGTGGGCGAAGGGGACATATGGCCTGTGATTGCACCAAACCATCCTCTACTACAAAATTCACTTGTTACAATTGTGGGAAAGAAGGACACAAGAAGACCGAGTGTCCCGAGTTGGTTAATGATCATGTCAACCGGTTAGAGAAGGCGGCGGGTATGGGCCGGGGTCGAAATTATTTGATGACTAATGATGAAGCTAAGCAATCGAACGAGGTTGTCTCAGGTACTTTCTTGGTTAACTCTAAACCGACCAAGATATTATTTGATAGCGGTGCTAATTTGTCTTTTGTGTCGCCTCGATTTGTATCTAAGTTAAATAAACCGCTAGTTAAGTTGAGTCGTCCAGTTGAAGTCGAAATAGCGGATGGCAAGACGGCGCTAGTGGTTGATGCTTGTAAGAATTGTGATGTTGTGTTTGGTACCGAAACCTTTAAAATTGACCTCATTCCGATGACCTTGGGTGAGTTCGATATTGTTGTTGGTATGGATTGGCTCGATCGTTATAGAGCCGATATTGCATGCCATGATAAGTTCATTCGTGTTAGGACCCCAAGTGGGGGAGAGTTGATTATTCATGGCGATAGACGGAGGAGACTCGTGCCATTGTGCACGTATGCAAGGGCACGACATTTTCTCAAGAGCGGTGCCTTGTTTTATCTTGCTCACGTAGTTGATACTCGTGATGAGCCACCACCTATTCGTAAGATTCTGGTGGTTAATGAATTTGAAGATGTCTTTCCGGATGAATTACCGGGTGTTCCGGAGGAAAGACAAGTCGAATTTCGCATCGAGTTGGTTCCGGGAGCTACTCCCATTGCTAAAACCCCTTATCGTTTAGCGCCGACGGAGATGCAAGAATTGCTTAATCAAACCCAAGAGTTGCTTGAGAAGGGTTTCATTCGACCGAGCTCCTCGCCGTGGGGTGCTCCGGTTTTGTTTGTGAAAAAGAAAGATGGAAGCATGCGAATGTGCATCGACTATAGGGAGTTGAATAAAGTGACGATCAAGAATCGTTATCCATTACCTCGGATCGACGATTTATTTGATCAACTCCAAGGTGCTACGTATTTTTCTAAGATCGATTTACGGTCCGGCTATCATCAAGTGCGGGTCCGTGAGGAAGACATCGAGAAAACGGCCTTTCGGACGCGTTACGGGCATTATGAGTTTGTGGTTATGCCTTTTGGTCTCACGAATGCACCGGCGGCATTCATGGATTTAATGAACCGAGTGTGCCAACCTATGTTGGACAAGTCGGTAATCGTGTTCATTGATGACATACTCGTTTATTCCAAGAGTATGAAGGAACATGAACACCATTTACGTGAAGTGTTGAAGACGTTACGAAGGGAGAAATTGTATGCTAAGTTCTCCAAATGTGAATTTTGGCTAAGGGAAGTTCAATTCCTTGGTCATATTGTGAATCAAGAAGGTATTATGGTAGACCAGGGGAAGATCGAAACGGTGAAAAGTTGGAGTCGACCGACTACGCCTACGGAAATCCGAAGTTTTCTCGGATTGGCCGGTTATTATCGTCGGTTTATTCAAGACTTTTCTAAGATTGCTTCTCCTTTGACGAAGTTGACGAGGAAGAATGTTAAATTTAATTGGGAAAATGAACAAGAAGTCGCCTTTCAATTGTTGAAAGAGAAGTTATGTCAAGCTCCGGTGTTGGTGTTACCGGAAGGGATTGAAGACATGGTGGTTTATTGTGATGCTTCGTTGAATGGACTCGGGTGTGTTCTGATGCAAAGAGGTAAAGTCATCGCTTATGCCTCTCGACAATTAAAAGAACACGAGACGAGGTACCCGACTCATGATTTAGAGATGGCGGCGGTTGTGCATGCGTTGAAAATTTGGCGCCATTACTTGTATGGTGTCAAGTGTACGATATATTCGGATCACAAGAATTTGAAACATCTCTTTACTCAACGAGATTTGAATTATCGTCAACGTAGGTGGATGGATGTAGTGAAAGATTATGATTGCGTGATACTTTATCATCCGGGTAAGGCGAACGTTGTTGCGGACGCCTTGAGTCGAAAGAGTACACATCCGGCGATAAAGGTGGGATCGTTACGTTTGATTATCACTAATGACTTTCTTGAAAAGATGGGTGAAGATCAAATAGAGGCTTATGTTCACAATAAGCACACGGAACGAATCGTTGGCCAATCGGAGTTCATTACAATGGGCTCGCGTGGCTTGTTGTCCTTTCAAGGAAGGGTGTGGGTACCCAAGATGGGGGATTGCCGGCGAATGCTACTTGATGAAGCACATAAGTCCAAGTATTCCATTCATCCGGGTGCAACGAAAATGTACTATGATTTGAAGAAAGATTATTGGTGGCCCGGCATGAAACGTGATGTGGTTAAGTATGTTGAACAATGCGTCACGTGCTTGCAAGTCAAAGCCGAACACCAAAAGCCTTACGGTAAGTTACAACCATTGGAAGTCCCGAAATGGAAATGGGAGCACATTACCATGGACTTTATTACCAAGTTACCGGAGACGGCGCGAACCCAATACGATACGATTTGGGTGATTGTTGATAGATTGACGAAGAGTGCCTTGTTTCTTCCCATTCGGGAAACGATATCATCGGAGACTTTAGCTAAGTTGTTTATAAAGGAGGTGATATCAAGACATGGGGTTCCGGTATCTATTGTTTCAGATCGAGATACTCGCTTTACATCTCGGTTTTGGAACAAGTTTCATGAAGATATGGGTACTCAATTGAAAATGAGCACGGCGTATCATCCTCAAACGGACGGTCAAACCGAGCGTACTAACCAAACACTAGAGGATATGTTAAGGGCGTGTATTATTGATTTTGGTGGAAGTTGGGACGAGCACTTACCCTTGGTGGAATTCTCGTACAATAATAGTTATCATACTAGTATCGGGATGCCACCGTATGAAATGCTTTATGGGCGAAGATGTCGAACTCCAATTTGTTGGGGTGAAGTGGGTCAAAAGGAAATCGGGAGTATCGATTTGGTTTTGGAGACGAATAGTAAAATTGAAATGATTCGGGCTCGACTTAAAGTGGCGCAAGATAGACAAAAGTCTTATGCCGATAAAGGTAGAAGAACGATTGAGTTTCAAGAAGGTGATATGGTGATGCTTAAGGTTTCTCCATGGAAGGGTGTGATTCGGTTTAGAAAGTGAGGAAAGTTAGCTCCTCGGTTTATTGGTCCTTTCAAGGTATTGGCACGTGTTGGTGAGGTTGCTTATCGATTAGAGTTACCCGAAGAACTTGCGGGAATTCATAATACGTTCCATGTTTCCCATCTTCGCAAGTGTCTTGTGGATGACTCGAATTGGGTGCCATTGGATGAGATTACTTTGAATAACAAGTTAGAGTATGCGGAAGAACCGGTTGCAATCCTTGATGAAAAGGTTAAGATGTTGCGGAACAAGGAAGTTAGAACCTTCAAAGTGCAATGGCGACATCGAAAGGGTTCCGAGTTTACATGGGAATCCGAAGAGTTTGCTTTGGTTTATCTTCCGGCTTGTCATGCGGCTTGGATCACGAGGACGCGCTCCGATCTAAGTGGGGGAGAGTTGTAACATCCCGTTTTTCCCGTACGTGACTAAAGGTACATATTTAACCATTTGTACGTTATGATTCAGAAGCTTATGCGTAATTGCATAGATAAACGTATATATATAATTTATTGTGTGCTAGTTAACATGTGCGTATATAAGTGTACAAATGAGCTTGTGTAGTGTTATGTCTCGTGAGACTTAGATGTGAGGCTTAGACGTGTATTGGGAACGAGAATGAAGGAATTAGTTGTGGAAACCTTGGAAATTTGACTAACTAGTCGAAGGAATTAGTAAATGGACGTATAGATCAGATGGGTGCATTAAATCTGGTCCACTAGTTC
Source organism: Rutidosis leptorrhynchoides (assembly GCF_046630445.1). Taxonomy (NCBI): domain Eukaryota; kingdom Viridiplantae; phylum Streptophyta; class Magnoliopsida; order Asterales; family Asteraceae; genus Rutidosis; species Rutidosis leptorrhynchoides. The sequence continues at coordinate 85,712,070 of NC_092340.1, read as the reverse complement.
ATTTATTTCATTTTCCTTTTTCATTTTCTTTCAATTTCTCTCCCAAAACTCTAACACCCATTTGGATTCAAAGTGAGATTGAGAGAGGAAGGATTTAGGGTTGATCCTTGGAGCAAGTATTAAAGTTGTTCCTTGTGACTCTAGCTACGTGGTGATAGTCTCGGTAAGTTCTAACTCTAAGTTTCGAGTTTTAATAGATTATGGCTAGGGTTTTGGTTAATAGAAGCTTGTATGACCCATTTGGGAGTAAAATGGGTGAATTTGGGTTAGGTTGTTGTAATGAAACCCTAATGGCCATAATCTAGGGTTTTGGTCTTGTAATTGTGAGTTTGAAAGTGTTAATGGTATTGTAAGCATTAAACACTTGTTAGAATTGAAAGAGATGTCATTTGGGTCAAGAATGTACTAGTTGACCTAGTTTGGGTAAAATGGGTGTAAATTACCCTAGGTGGATGTCAATTGAGGCTAGTAGACTTTAATGCACTAATGTTGGTAATTAAAGTCGAGTCTTGGCCATTAAGAGGGCAGTTGTGGTGTGGTTGGGTCATTTAATGCAAAATTGAGTCATTAAATGCCCAAGTAAATGTAATGTGGTTAATTCCACTAGTTTTTGTATTGAATTGGTACTTAATGTATTAGGTACTTGGCTTTGAAGTTTGGAAGCGATTATTCATCATCCTTGCGTCAAGGTGAGTGGAATAATTATGCGTGAACATATATAATGTATTTATTTGTGTGGTATGAATGTGGAAGTGTCGCGGTGTTCAAGACACCACATTCTAGGTAACGAGTAGTATTGTCGCGGTGCTTAAGACACTACTCCTTATGTAATTGACTTGTGGGATTGTCGCGATGTTTAAGACACCACAATGTCGTGAGAGTGGAAGTGTCGCGGTGTTCAAGACACCACTCATTGTATTGAATGAAGTGTGGATTCGTCGCGGTGTTTAAGACCCCACATTGTTGTAAGGGTGAGTTAGTCGCGGTGTTCAAGACATCACCCGGGGGACTAGTGATTACGCGGTGTATAAGTAACACTAGTGGATGTTATGAACTTCAACGGACTTACATGTACAGTTCTCTTGTATACTTGGTTAACCATGGTTGTGCGAATTGTACTTAGCATATTATATTGTGAACTATATGCTATTATTGTTGCTAGCGTAATGTGGAACGTGGATAGTAGTTTATGCATGATGGATTGCATGTTTGTTGAATTGCTAGCTCGTATGTGGTATTGTGTAAGTGTATGCAAGTAAGTAGGTTATATATGATCATGTATAATTATTGCATTCACTAAGCGTTAGCTTACCCCTCTCGTTGTTTATCTTTTAGTTGCAGGTGAGGATAAAGGGAAGGGGATTGTCGGGCACTAGATGCCCTTGATGATGTGCTTGTAGGAGCTTTTGGAAGTTGGCCACCTTTTGGGTAGTTTAGTCCCAAACCATGCTCGTCGGGTCGTTTGGTTAATAAACTACCATTGTATTCGGTCAAACTTGTATTAACTTAATTAACGGCCATTGTGCCTTTTGTAAACATCGGTAATGGTTGTACGGTTTAATGAAACTTGTGAGTTGGTCTACATATTTAATTGGCGCATAAATGTGTATGTCATAAAAAAAAAAAATTATAGCGTACGGAGTACGGGTTGGGTTGTTTCAGCTGGTGTTCGGGTTGGGGTTCCTTCCGTCGTTATGCCTCTTAGCGGGGGTTTGATCATAGACTCTCCCCTTGTTGTTTTCCCACTTACGCTTCTCACCACTGGCTCTCGATTCGAATTTTGCATTTTCCGATTCCTTGCTGATAATTTAGTTCATAAGGGTTTGCGCCATGCGCATAGCTGCTGGGACGTTGGGTGGATTAGAAGAGGTGACATTTTCTTGAATGGACTTGGGAAGTCCCCACAATTATCGCTCCATTCTCTTAAATTCCGGGGTAACCATCATGGGACACATCAGCACTAATTCCAGATACCTACGGTTGTAACCATCAAGATCGTTTCCCACAACCTTCAACTCCCAGAACTCAGCCTCCATTTTCTGTATCTCTACTCTGGGGCAGTACTCTTCGATCAGGGCTCCCTTAAATTCTTCCCACAGAGTGGTATAAGCCTCATCAATACCCTTAGCTTGAGCCAGTGTGTTCCACCAGGTTAGGGCGCCATCTGACAGCGTACACGAAGAATACTTGTATTTGTTCTCCTCTGAGCAGTTACTTACACGGAACACCGCTTCTAATTTCTCAAACCACCTAGTCAATCCAACTGGCCCCTCAGTACAGCTAAAGTTGTGGGGCTTGCAGCTTTGAAACTCTTTGTATGTGCACCCATTACGAATGGGCTGGTTAACTGGTGGAGCTTGGGGGTTGATTTCCGCAATAGCTACGGCTACTCTCTCAGCGATCATTTCCTCAATCTGTGCTGCTGTGGGTGATGCTCGTCCGTTTGCCATTGCTCTTCTAAACAGAAATTTTGACTTAAGTCAAAATACAGCATTTAATAAATAGTAATATAGTATAAAGCAACCAACATGGAAACAACGCAACGCATGTTAACTAAGCAATGCAACCAGATATAGATACCACAAAATCACCATACGGTAAAGTAATATAGAACACCGTACAAAAGTAAACAACACTAAGTTCCATCCATTAATAATAAGTTGCATACATCCGCATAAGTTCGTACAATACATGAGTAAAACATGAAACTACAAACGAGATTACATAATAAAATCTACTACAATGCCCTATGGTGACGGTGGGTAAAGGATATCCATTACGTGGGACATCTGGTCCTTGAGCTCCGTTACCCGAGCACGGAGGATCTCCATTTCCCTCGTCAGTTCCTCGACGGAGGGAGATGGTGGGACAGGCGGTGCAGTCGGTACAGGTAGTGCAGAAGCTGCAGATAGCCCAGCGCCAGAAGTAGATGCTGCATAGCGGTAAGGCTTACGGACAAATGAATCCGCAGGGTAAGGCACAACCCGCTTGCGGGCGGTGACCCTAGTCCTCAGTCCATGTGCGCTAATTAACGACCTACCTCCGTTAACCCCTGGAATAATGGTACCATCGAAACGATACCGCTTCTTCGACAGGGTAGAGGGTGGCTGCACGGGTGCCTCTTCAGGGTCCTTGTCGGAATCATCGTCACTGGAATCATCAGAGGATGAGTCGTCGGATGATGAGTCGTCGAAAACAGCTGGAGGTGGCGGTGCTCGGCGGCCGGTAGTCATAATCCGGTATCTGAAAGGCGGAATCGGTATGACACGTCCATCAGGAAGGCGTCGGCACCAATGGTTATGCTCATTACGGAACGGGACATCCCCGTATTCCCCGGGAATCACAGCACCACCGGGATGGGGCTGTGGCTCCGGAGATACTGGGATGAGTGGAGCTGGAATCTCCGGTGGATCCTCATGTCCGTCTGAGATAACCACTGGGTCGGGTACATGGCTGCTGGCTCCGGAGGACGAAGCGCCAGGGTCACTGGACGACGGGATCTGAGAATCGGCAACAATGGCAGGCGAGGTGGCGGATGTGTCTGAGTCGCTCTCCAAAATGACAACGGGCGGGATATCCGACATCTGAACAAGGAAAAATAACTTTTTCCGTGTCAGCAAGTCATAAAGCAAGCACGTATTAGGCACTACAGCAACCTAAGTTGTCTAAAACAATATACAGCATGGCAATAATAACAACGCTAAACACAAATAACATGTGAAAGTAGATGGAAATCATGCAATAGCGGAAATAAGCATACAGCAAGTTCGCATGGCAGTAAAGATAAGCAATAGCATGCAGTAATATCACATAGCAGTAAAAGTAATCAGTAGCATGCAGTAAGTTTCTCAGAAACAAGTAAACTAGCAAGTTGTAGATTAGTCTTATTAGTGAATCCTACTCGGGTCGGTCTAGACTCACTAATGCAACCTAATTCCCTACAACCAATGCTCTGATACCAAATGTGACGCCCTGTACAAAACCATCATGTACGATTCGTCAACAACAGGATCTTTACACGGTTGAATACTACATGCTGTTTGAAAACCAGTTTGTATTCATAAAAACATAGTGTTTACAAAAGATAACGTGACACAGAGGTCATTACAAAGCCATTATTCAAATAACATAAGTTGCGAATGCAAATTAAAAGTTTTATGATTGAGACATCTCTAAGTTATGCTGCGGATATCTAACACATCAGGTCCTTAACAGCAAGTCTAAATAGCATGACAGCAAGTCTAACAGCGGAAGCAACAAACCTCTAAGCACCTGAGAAAACATGCTTAAAAACGTCAACAATAATGTTGGTGAGCTATAGATTAAATTGTAACAGTAATATAAGATTGACCACGAGATTCCAATGTTTCAAAATAGTATGAAAAACATATGTATAACCGTGGGCACATGGTAACTAGACTTAACGTAAATATAAATATCCCCTAAAAGTACACCTGGTGAGTGTGTATGTCCTCGAAGTATTAAACACCCGTTAAATGCTAGCGCGACTAGCCCGAGTGGGGATGTCAAACCCTATGGATCCATATCTAATATTCACGTCTACCGGTTCAAAAACCAATAGTTAAATGTTACCGTGCTAAGGGGAATTTTTATGCCGTTGTATAACCCACACATATGTAAAGTTTAAGTACTCGTGTCAAGTAAGTAAAACATAAAAAGCGCATGTATTCTCAGTCCTAAAAATGGTATAAGTAAAAAGGGATGCTATAACTCACAGTGATAAAAGCGGTAAAGTCGGTAATGAAAGTATGCAAGTAGTAAGTTGGTCCGAAAGGTGGTCAACCTAAATCAAAGGTTACTAGGTCAGTAGGTTGTCTTTATAAGTTCTAGTGGTGCATAAAATAAGTTTAAGTGTCATCATCATCATCATCATTCATCATCATAAAAGCTAAGTATGTTTGACAAGAATAGAGATCGAAACAATAGGCTGACTTCGGTCAGCTGCTACGACCTCTAAGTAAATCGAAAAGACACGTAATCAGTGGCTATGGCTCCGTATATAAGTTCCCTAGTTGCTGACCAATTTCCAGAACTAAACTCGTCTTAGTTTAACCGTGGCAATGGTTTAAGTGCGAGTAGGTAATAAATTTCAGCACAACGTTAATAGGGTGTAACGACTTTCGGAAGGCCATAAATCCTAAACCGTAACTCGGATTAAGACGAGGTCTAAATGGAAAATCATCTACTCGAACCGAAATAACTGAAAATCATCTTTCCAGTAGCCCAGATTACTGATCAGATCCCGAAAAACATTGAACAAGTGCTCCGGTGGGGTTCTTGGTGCTTGATGCACATCACGGTTCTCATCCTTGATGCTTGTAGCTTCAAGTGTACAACTCGTTGATGGTTTAGCATCAGTTTTGACCAAGATTCTACCATCAATACACAATATGTTAATACCAAGTAATAACACAACTCATTTAAGAGTCTTAGATGGATGATGAACCAAGGTTACATCATATCCTTAGTCTTAACACAAATACAAGTCCTATTTAAAAAACAAAATTACAAACTTTACATCAATCTAACAAGTATAAACATGATCTAAGTCAAATGAAGTGATGGAGCCCTAAGCTAGAGAGCTTGGATCCCTTTCACACAAGTTATAAGGTCACGAAGCTAGAAAGCTTGAACCTTTAGTGTTCTTGAAGATCTTGAAGCATAAAGCTTAGATCATTAAGTTACAGGAAGACCATAAACACAAGTTTTGATCTTTATAACAAATTAATGAGATCATAAGTTAGAAAACTTAGATCCAATAAAAGATATGAAGATCCAAGCTAGAAAGCTTGCATCTTGATTGTTCTTGAAGATCTTGAAGCATAAAGCTTGGATCTTTAAGTTACATGAAGATTACAAACACAAGTTTGAATCTTTAATACAAAATAACAAGATTAAAGCTAAAAAGTTTTAGATCTACAAAGTTGGTGAAGATTCAAAGCTACAAAGCTTGAATCTTCCATGTTCTTAAAGGATTCATTCTTGAATCTACAAGATGTAATCAAGATCAAAGCTAAAAAGCTTGATCTTCCATGGATGATGATGTACACGAAAAAGAAAGGAGAAGGAGAAGAAGAAAAATCAAAAACTTACAAGTTTTAGAGTGAGAAAGACTAGAGAGAAGATAGGAGAATAAGTGTGTGTGAAATACAAATGAGAGCAAGTGTAAAATGAAATGAATGAGGCTTGTATTTATAGTGAAATGAGGGTGGGAGAGGGCCTCATGGCCGTGGGTTTTGGTAGGGGGAGGGGGAGACAAGATTTACTTTTTGGTTAATGGTTGTGTAAAGTAGGTACTTATGTTGGTATCCCATACAACATTAGGGATAATACTTGACATAAATGCTAGCATGTTCCCTCTAATAAATGGTCATTTATCTTACTCATTAATGGGTCACTAGTAATTAATAAGTGGGCTAAATAAATGGGCTACTAGCTAGAGTAGGGTGGGCTTAAGTCCAACAAGGTAGAAAGTCCAACAAGACTAACTAGTAAGCATAATTAAATTACTACGCATAATTAAGCATCCATAAACCCAAGTAATTATTATTATTAAATAATAATTAGTATTCCATAGTCATAATATTCCAATTACGACAAAAGTTAAACGTGTGCGCAGTTCGCGGTTTAATCGAAACGTTAAGCGACACTAACGGTCATAAAGCATTCGGTGATCAAGTTAAGTATCCTACGTACTCTAAGGCACGTTTTAACATATAAATGAAAGTAAACCATGTATATAAAGGTTCCAGAGTAAAAAGTAGCACAGTACGAACAAATACGCAGTTTCGCTAAAACACAAGGCACAAAAGCAAATCGAAAAAGTCGGGTCGTTACATTATCCTTATATATATATATATCATCAAGTAGTTCTTACAAGTTTTTAACGTTCATGAATCGCCGGTAAACTTGGGTGGTCAAATGTCTATATGAAACTCATTTCAAATAATTAAGTATTAACTAGTTTGATTGCTTAACATGATGGAAACATTAACTCATGTAAATATACCAATTTCATTTAATATATATAAACATGGAAAAGTTCAGGTCACTACAGTACCTACCCGTTAAATAAATTTCGTCCCGAAATTTTAAGCAGTTGAAGGTGTTGATGCATCTTCTGGAAATAAGTGCGGGTATTTCTTCTTCATCTGATCTTCACGTTCCCAGGTGAACTCAGGTCCTCTTCGACCATTCCATCGAACCTTATCAATTGGTATTTTATTTTGCTCAAGTCTTTTAACCTCACGATCCATTATTTCGACGGGTTCTTCGATAAATTGAAGTTTTTCATTGATTTGGATTTCGTCTAACGGAATGGTGAGATCTTCTTTAGCAAAACATTTCTTCAGATTCGAGACATGAAAAGTGTTATGTACCCCGGCGAGTTGTTGAGGTAGATCAAGCCGGTAAGCTACGGGTTCGACACGATCAATAATCTTGAATGGTCCAATGTATCGAAGTGGGCGTAAATGCAAGCGCGCCACCAAGGTGAAACCTGGCAAGAAGCCAAGAGGTAACATTATTTTATTTACTTTTCATGTACATCTTATTTTGTCTAAGGTTTACTGCAGTTAACTAGTTTTTTTGTCCGTTTAACAGATAATAGACTGACGTTCCATGGTCTGTACGATTTATTGTCGGTGTCAGAGGAAGCAGCGGCTTCTCAATTTAATTTTTTGGAGAACATTCGGCTTCCGGAGTACTTTTCCAATTTGTCGCCTGAAGCTGATTTTGGCGTGAAGGTGCAAATGACAACGCTGAATTTGATGTATTCGCTTAACCGTCTGAAGGTTAGGAAAGCTCATTTAGACGGCGCGAGCGGTTCCACGATCGAAACACTAAGTGCCAAAGAGGTGCACGATCACATGCTTAAGTTGAGAGATCAACTCGATACTGCTAAAAAAGTGCAGGATGAAGCTAGCGTTGCTGCTGCGACCGCTGCCTTTGAGAAAGCATTATTGGCGGCAGAATTGGATGCCGCAAAGGCAGAAGTTGAGGAGTTGATGGAGAAGGAAAGTTCCTTACAATCTGATAGGGAGGCGCTTGCAAAGAAATGTGAGGATCATGCCGACAGGTTGACTACTTGTGAGGATGAACTTGCTACAGTGTTGCAGTAATTCCAGACTCTTAAGCATGGGCTTCCTTCCTTAGTCGCCCATGCATGTAACTTCGAGTATGTCAATTTGTTGTTTGGAGAGGTTCTTGTGGCGGTTCAGGCTGAGGAGAGGCTTAACCTTTGGGAACAGATTAAGCTGCATGTTCAACCTACTCCTGGCTTGAGTCCCATTTAGAAAAAGGCCGTTGATTCGGAGGCTACCGAGAAGAGAAATGTTGTTACGCCAAATTAGCTAATATCATGGTTCCCAGCTTGGTTTCTTTGTCGCTGGATCCTTCCGTCAGCGCCGAGCGTTTGTTGTCCGAAAAGTTGTAATTTTTGTTTTTATGAATTGAATGTAAACGCTTAATGTCTATAAATTTTGTTTGTAATGGAAATGCAATCTTTGCATTTTCTTCTACCGTTTTCAATCTTCCCATTTATTGTTACCAAGTAGCTATTTTGCGCGATATGATATAGTGCGCTAAGGCTTACGACCTTCAATGATGATTTCTTGACTTAGACAAATTTTACTTAGAGTATATTCAACACATGTTCGCACTTAATTTGTTGCGTATACGTTATGCGAGGAAATAGGTTACACGCATGTGTATACCTTTATTGTTACTTATGACTTCCCTTTTGTTTACTTAGTTTAAACAAAGCGTCGAGCTTGTTATGAGGTTTGTTAATGAATAGTCATTGTTAATGCTTTTGTAGGAGCTGTTATGATTTTGTAGTTGCTAAAGTGTTTATCTAGGCGCTGTTATGATTTTGTAGTTGCTAAAGTGTTTCACTAGCACAAATTATAACAAATGATAATTACAAGTTTTGTTCCTATCGCGAGATTGTTAGTTAACATGTCGTTGGTGTCCATAATTATTATATGTCGCATTAGTTTTGCTATAGCTATTTCGTGATTGAACGCGTAAGATCGTCTTGAACATGTCGGTATGTTTGGCTTAGATAAATATGATGTATTAATCATAATTATACTCAAGGCATGCTAGCGCTTAACTTATCACATATATCCTTGTGCACACAATATATGCTTAAGCTATGCGCCCGTGTTTGCGTATCAAGAGTCTTCTAAGTGCGCCAACACTTAGGATTGAGGTCAGGCGCGACCAACGTCGTTGTTTATAGTCATGAATTGCTGATCTGAAGTTATGCTCGGACGGGTTAGGTCAACCTAATGACTCTTAAGCGCCCGGTTGTAATAAACTAGCTTGTCTCCAAACAAGCTTCTGCCGCCCGAGAGTTGGAGAAAACATCCCTTCAAAGGCAGTAATGCGCTAGGCGTTCGACCGTGCGCACCTTTTTCTAAGTTACATAACTGTATTGCATTCATAAGCAACTTGATGTATATAAAAAACATAACCGAAGTAGTTTTGCGCCAATAGCACTTACAATTAAAACAAAATGCTCGAGCTCATGGCCTAGCGCACGCGCTAGACAGTTGCGCTTAATTGAAATACAAAGTTACTTAATAGTAAGGGTGTCGTCGCCAATTCATCGGTGTGTATCCCCTTTCCCTTAGCTTCTCGTCCTTGTACTCCTTGAACTCATAGTCCACGCTGCAGATTTCGTCTCCCGCGCCTGTTGCGAGCTCCGAAGAGCCGCCCACATCTACCTTCACCTTTCCCACGACTTAAGTACACGAGACTTATTAACACCAATTAATAGGTTTGTAGTATCATCGAATGCGCGAGCTTATTCATTTTATTTTTCGGATTATACAAGATTGTGCTCATTAAATGTGGTAAACGTTCAAATTGGTTGCCTGTACTTAGCCTATTAATATTGGAGTGTCAAGTAGGATATTTGTTCCAGCAGCTACTGGGTGCGACACCTATATTCTCATATAAAAAATGTTACATATCTTATCAGCTTCAGGATTCCTCTCCGTTGTTTTGGATGCCATGGTGGCGAGTCCTTCTGGTGTTAGAAATACTATGACGCCATGAGCAATAGAGGGTGTGATGTCGAACTGGGACATTGTTGTCTACCCTAGGAGAGCGCCGTATTCTGAAGATGCGCGTATCACGCTAAACTCTACTACTAACGTTTGCACCCTCCTTCTATCTCTGTCATCCCTTAATAATAGCTCAACTTCTTGGGGTCCCAAGGACCAAGTGGGCTTTCCTCCTAAGACTCTGAATTTTTGTTTAGTTTCCTTCATGTTGCTTTTCACTCTTTATGATAGTTTGTCAAAGCAGTGCTGGAACATAACATTGGCGTAGCTCCCGGCGTCAATAAAAATATTGTTTATGTAGTGTCCACATTCGGACAAGTAACCTTCCACCACTAGCTCCAAGCATTTCCGTCCCCTGTACGTCTCGTTGGGGAGCATGGATTGAATTGACCCCTAAGGCAGGATTGGTTTGTTTTCAGCTTTCTCCCATCTTTCCCATGAGAACATGTAGATCATCTTATCACTTTCCTTTCCCTAGTCATCTTTCTTGTAGTCACTCTGTCTGTCCTTTTGTGGTTTCAAGTGCTTCAATTCCCCAAGCTTCATGCAGCCAATCACTTTGTCAAATAGTGCATTGTATCGATTAGTCTCATGTCCATAGTCATCATGGAAGTCACAAAATTTTGACTTGTCTCTCCGCACATATTCAGACATGCGTGCAGGTTTTTTAAATGTTTTGGAGATAGGCTCTGTCACGTAAATTTCCTTGAGGCTCTTGGTTAGGCTTCTGACCATTGATTGTTTTTTCTCGCATGTCTCGTTGTCTATGTTTCTATCTTATTGTTAGTTGTTGCTTCCTTGATATCCTCGTTGGTGTCTTCTGTCATTGTGGCTACTGTTATTGTGATAGTGGTACGGGCTTGATTCATATTTACTTCTGTCAAGACTTCCCGATTGGCGGCCACCCCAAGGGCATGTGTACCCGTCACGCCACCCGTAATTTGAGTTTCCGAATCCAAAATATCTAGTAGTGTCTTCTTCTGCGCGCTTGTGTTCGTGCGCTTCTCGAATGGATTCCGCAAGCATTTCAAGGAGATGCATCCTAAGTCTCCGCCATAATGTCAGATGGCGTTCCCTAAAGATTCCTTGAATGAATCCTGACACCTTTTAGGATACTACCAAGTTTGGAATTCTGGCAACTTCTCGACAGTACCTGTCAATGAACTGTCCCAAGGGCTCACCACACTCGTGCTTGATGTCGTGACATTCTACGTGGGTCCTTCGGGACGCACGTATGTTGTGAAATTTGAGCAGGAAGCGCGTCCTAAGATCATCATAACAGCTTATGGTAGGCGTTGAAAGGTTGTTAAAACATTTCCTTGCTACCCCCTCAAGGAGTGGGGGAAATTCTAAACATTTAGTCTCATCAGACCAGCGCTCGTTGCGATCAATGCCCTTATACTTCTGCAGGAAATCATCAGGGTCAGAAAAACCATCATAGTACCCCAAAGTAAGTGAGATTACTGGTAGCAAAGCGGAAACATGGCTTAGTACGTGAGAGGCAAACTTTTCCCCGGCTAGGGCAGTTTTAAATGAAGGTTTGACAGTCACGCCTTTCATTCCAGTGTACATGTTTTTGATCATGTTTGCAGCCTTTCCTGGGTGTTCAAATTCATGTAACATGTTGTTGGTGCAACGTTCATTAGCGCGTAGATCGGGTTTGCTTGGTTTCTGGTGCGTTGTTCCTGTGTTTGCGCAGGAGATGCGCCGAGAGATTCTTTACTAGTGGGCCGAGTCCCTGGCATGAAGGTCGTCGTGTTGGACCTTTCCACAGATGAATGGACATCTTGAAGGGGCGCTGGGGTAGGTCTTGCGCCTTACGGACCAATGGGTTACTGGCGTTGCTGACACTATTACAAGTGCCTTTTGGCACTGGGTATGGCGGTGTGAGTCCTGATATGCAGTGTTTGAGGGCCAAGGTAATGGTCGAACTGCCTCTAGTGTCTTGAAAGGTGACGCTGGAGTATTAACAGGTAATGTTGGGGCGCTTCTAGGGGGCGCGGTGTCAGAAGCTATTGCGGAGCCCTTAGTCACTGGTTTTTTTTCCGCAAGCGAGGTGGCTCGTGCTGGCACTGGCTTTGGTACTTCTGGTTTGCTTGTCATTTCGATACATGTAACTGTATTCAAAGAAAAAAGAAAGATATTATGGACACGTAGAGTAAAGATCAATCAAAACCTTTTAACTTATAAGTCCCACAGATGGCTCCATTTGTCTACGGGGAGGGCAACTACCCCTGCGGTCATCCCACCACTGGGGTGGCTTGTATGCACATAGCCTTTTGAGCCCAAGATAGTTATTGTCTCATCGCCTTCAATACCGGGAGGTAGTTCACCTATGTGATATACCGGGACAATGCCTATCCGTGCGGTTGTCTCAAAATCGGGATGGCTTCGGATGCACAAAGCTTTAAAACCATAAAATACCGAAAAACTCGTCTTGTGTAACAACTCGACTTATTTTCCCATTCTAAAAAGTAATAACAGTTTTCTAAAAGCCTTGTTTTTCCTAAGGCTAAACCATTTTCTTAGGTGACTCATGAAAATTGGCGCTCCATACACCAAAATGAAGCTTTTGGGCAATTCTCGATTGGTTGATGAGGAAGAGTTAGACGGTGGAGGTGAAGCTTGATATCGTTAGGTTTGAAGAATGCTCCTAGAGAGGTTTGCTCTAAAAAATTTCAATTCTTGATTTTATTAATCTTAAATGCAAAATCTTGTGAATATTTGAGCCTTTCTAGGGAGCATGTTTGTTTGATTGATTGTCGTGAGTTATTGAGATGTGGAGATCTGTAGTCTAGGCTTGAACTTGAGATGAATTTGAGGATGATATGAAGATTGAAGCGTTGATTTGGAGGAGTGGTTTCTACTATTGAGGTTAGAATTGAGATTGTTGAACCACATTGAGCTTGAGTTGCGAAAGTTTGTGAAAGAAGAAGTAGAGATTGATGCTTGATCCTTTGCGAGCGCAAGTTTTGGAGTTCGTTTGAGCCTTCAAAGTGCATATTCATAGAGGTATCGCTTATTGCTAAATTCTTGCACTTTGGCTTTGATCATTGGTATGCTATTATCTCCAAGTCTTGTTTGTTTCATGCTTGCTTGAGGACAAGCAAGGTTCAAATGTAGGGGGTTTGATATTGCTCATTTACACTATGTTTCTAAACACAATATCTACCTCGTTTTACTCAGTTTTGATCTTCATTGTGCTTAAAAGTGAAGAAAATGGGAAAAGTCGCGTTCTAATCATAGTTGCAGTCTTGGGTATGAAATTGGTGTAAATATGACCAATATGTTGTGAAAAAGATCAAGAAAACTGCAAAGTGCTGAAAATGACCAAGAACGACGTCCCACCACATCAGAACGACATTCCATTTGCCAGAATGACGTTCCACCTTGATATCGGCCAAAAGTCACGTTTTTACCCCCGATATTGAACCCTAAATCCATAAAGTTCCAAACTTTGTCGCCAAAATAATCGCTTTTTTGGTTAATTTTGTAGATTAAGTAATTACAAAGGCGATGCAAAAAGAATCAAGTAAAACGGAGATAAAACGAAGAATCTAGGGTGAAAACAGTGAAAGACAAGTTACGACCAAGGAAATCAAGTTACGATCCAGGAAACAAGGCTGACCAGGGTAGGCTATACGGCTTGCCATACGGCCTGCCAGTGTGAAAAATGGCCTGCCATACGGCCTGGGCAAACGGCCATGTAATCCGGCATGCCAGCCCATACGACCCCCCATACGGCCTACCATACGGCTTGCCAGCCATATGCAGGCCATTTCCAAGTCTATTTAAAGGGCTTCTTCCATTCATTTTTACACACACTCAATTTATACTTCAATTTATATTTTCAAGCTTTTTAGTTAGTTTTTAGTAGTAGCTAGCTTAGCTTTTATTTTCCGGAGGATATCCCGGCGAGTCCCTGCGATCTCGAACAGATTTCTTCAGACTTTTCAAGTTTTTATCCGAAACGCTTGTCTTATTAATTAAAGATGTATTGCTATTATTTATGTTTGATAATGCATTCCGATATTACCATGTTAGCTTAATTAATCTGTATGTTGCCATGATAGAAGTTTAGGTTAGCGTAGTTATGTTAAAATAGTACGGTTACCATTGTTATGTTGAACTTGTGAGTCCGATAGATTTGTATGCTAGCATCTTAAGGATTGACCTACCTAGGTTGTGATCAGGACTTGTCCACCTATATGAACTTAGCTACTTCATAGGATTAGGACCCCTGGTTATACTGTATCTGAAGATTCTATGAACTCGATATGGCCGGAGTTCCCGAGAGGCATCTAATGCGCTTTTAGGACACGGAACTTAGGAATTGAGACATGAATGACCTAGTATGCCTATTGAATGTTCTGAAGAGACCTCTTAGGAGCTGTTAAGATCTAATTAGTGCCTTGACTGTATGACCCATACCTATTGCATGTTCTTGTTTGATTGTTGCTCTAGGATTAAGTCATGTTAACTGTTTAGGTATCTATTAGGTTTCTATCTGCTTTACTTTTAGTATATCAACTATAATATTGTATACTGTTTAGATTGGTATGATCTCATTAGTATGATAAAATGATTATTAGTTTTCATTTAAGGTTTTGTCAATGTAACCCGACGGACTCCTTCCGTTTGTGATCAGTGTTCAATCAACACGGCACGTTGTTATTCAGTTAACTAAACTGATAACGAGGGTTAGGATTAGAACTTAACTCACTAATAAACCTAGTGCTTTACTGAGGATAACCTCCTAGGTATAGTTACCTTTCAATTATACAATCAAGTGACATACTTCTCACTACTCAACGAGAACTCCGAGAGTCTAGAGATAAGTATGTCTGTGTAATTGGATCATCTAACCAGATCTACACTATTCTAATCATAGCTTTAATATAAACATAATTACCTTTCTCTAGCCCAAACTAATATCTTGCTCAACATTTTCCTGATCTGCATACTCAGGATATCCTTCCACTTTCTTTACTTTTCCGTAATTAGGACTATTAGCTTAAAACCAACTACTATCCTTTATCTAGGTAATTTAATCAAAGACAATTATCCACTTGATCTTCAATTCGTTAAACCATTCAAAAAGTATGACCCTAGGTTAACTTCTTCAATTCGTTAAACCATTCAAAAAGTATGACCCTAGATTAACTTACACCTTCTACCTTAGAAAGTTAAAAGTAAATTTAGGCCCCGCAAAATATAAATAATAAACCAATGTCCTCTCTCGTGATAAGCTGATTCTGATGCCTCGCGGCCTAACGACACCGCATAATAAAACTGTCCGTTTCAATCATATCAGACCTGCAGAAAAGGATGTTCGAGGTCTGAACCAATATAAAGGAAATGAAGAAAAGTGGAACAGAGCATTTAGAGGCCAATTGGGAACGACATTCCTAATTAAGGAACAGAGTTCCACTTTCTAGTACAACAGAACGACATACCATGAAATGGAACGACGTTCCACCTTATCGAGCAAAAGGAACAACGTTTCAAATATAGGAACGACGTTCTACTGGGTTTTCTGTGCAGAATTTTAAGTGAGAGTATAAATAGAAAGAGATGGGGGTTTTCATAACAACAAGTAGTAATTAGAGTGTAGTTTTGAGGCTGAGGATAATTAGGTTTTGTCATCTCATTAATTAGGGTTTTTATTAAGTTTTCATCAATTTTTCATCAGTTTCATCAAGGATTTGGGACTAGCTCAAGATCTAGGGCTTGTTCTTCATCATCTTCATCTTCTACCTCTAGCTCAAAGTTGTAATTTCATAGTTTGGTACAATTTTATCTTTAATCTTGAAATATGGACGAACCGCCGAATTGACATCTAAAATCGCCAACATGAACACAAACAAAATCTTTAATTTCGTATAGAAAGAAAACGAACCGCTTCTCGGAGCCTACAGAGTGGTATATGAAGAATTTTTAGTCCCTTTCGTCCAGTGGTAAGGACATTGTCTTATCATGTTGAAGACACGGGTTTGATTCCCGTAAGGGATAGGTACTCATTCCCGACCGCTTTTAGTTAGTGTTCATTGCTAAGTGATCACTAGATTCTTATATATACACTTAATTATGAAGCTTGTAAGCTAAGGATTGTTCATTAATGATGTTTATGATTGTGTTTGAATAAATTTATGAGTTGTTGATTGAGTTATGCTATTAGAATTAGCTAAAGAACCTTTGCTATCTTTGTTTTGGAGTTTACTTTGATTATATAAGTTGCCTAGCTTTTCTTGGGAATTTGATTAGTGAATCAACTTATACTTCAACACTTAGGTGTTCCAGACAATCAAATTAGGGATTTCAAGGGCTTGGGTTCTTGGTTTGGATAGGTTTTCAATTGGTCCTTAGTCAAAATAGTGAAGTTTGGTTTTCTCAAGGGTTTTTGATTACCAAAAGGATTTTAAGGGATTTTAATCTAAGCTAAGTACTAATGGTTTTCTTATGATTCAACTAGATCTTATTGATGTAAGCTTATGGGTATTTGCGAATGTTAATTTGATCATTGGAGTTTTGGTAGGGATACTAGAACACATGTTTGAACACAATTTGGTCTAAATTAGATAAAAAGAACAATCCGAATACTTCAAGTGGAATAGTCAAGTGTGCATGCTTTTAATATTGCTAGTTGTTAGTCATTTCTATTTGCTTGCTAACACTGCAAGTGTCTTTCAAATTGTTTCAAAACCCCCTAACCAAACAAACATTAGGATACTTATTAGTTTTCATTAATCCGATTGACAATTATCGGTCTCTTGGGACGAATCTCAAACGAAAAACTTACTAATACAAGGACCGATTCATTGTTTCTCGAAGCTTGTCACCTTAGTCGAGTCCACATTTAAATCAAATCTAAATTTAAAAGAAAGCATAATTCAACAAGCTTATCATTCGTCCCAAGAGAGTATGTTTAATCAGATGTCGAAAACTAATAATCGTCATAGGTTTTGATTGGGGTTTTTGAGTAATTTTGACTAACTACTAACACTTGCAATAAGAGCAAATAGCGAAATAAGATATCAAATGACTAATAAGTGTCCACTTGTATGATCCACCCTTCATAATTAGTTGTTCTTTGCGTATTATTCACTTTTGATGTCGGATTAGTAATAATTTAATGTCACCACTAAATCCTAGCCAATTCAGATTCATAAACTCACATTAATGCCTTCAAATGACCAAGTTAAGCTTGAGTAGTTATTAAGATTTAAGTTAAGACTAAATTCACATAAAGCACAAATCCAAAGCACAATCACTTGAAATCCCCGAATTTGTTTGTCTAGATCACTTAAGGTGTTGAAGCATAAATTGTTTCACAAAATAAAATCACTAAGACTAGTTACAAATCTAGGTAATCAAATTCAAGATCACAACAATTATAGCAATAGTCAAACTCAACAACTAGACTCAATTCTCATCCAAACATCAATTTCATTAATAAATTAGGACAACTTCATGTTTAAGAGCTTCACATACAAGTAAACACAATGGAATTGGCTAATAATGGCTAAACAAACACTAATCAAAGAATTAATTGAGCAAATAAACAACATTATTACAATTTAGGAAAGATTGTACCAAATTTAGATCCAAAAAACTACTTGAAGTGATGAAGAATATGAAGATCTTGATGAATCTAGTTGAATCCTTGAGCTAGCAATCAAATAGCACCTCCAAACCTCCATCTAAGATGAAGATGATGATTTTCGGGTGAAATTCGTGATCCAAAACTGCAGATCTTCCATTCCAATCCCTAACTTTTTCCCTTTATAGGTGTAAAAATCTGCACCCAAAACAGCGTAGGTGCGCTGCACTATTGTACAGGAGACAGGTGCGCCGCACCTTTAAGGTGGTGCGCCGTACCATTGTACATGGGATTTCTTCCCAAACTTCTGATCTAATTTCTGTTTATTCCTTTGATATGATGTGTCGCACCATGGGTCAGGTGCGCCGCACCTTAACTTTGCACTCTCAAATCACTTTAAATTGTCAAACTAATCTTGCACATTTCATTTTGCTTTGTACTTTCTCCTTGCCCTGCACTTTGGTTCACTATTTAGGCTAGATTTTGGTCAATTTTGCACCAAGATGAGCTTTTAGCCTTTAACCAACATATATGCGCAAATATCTATCTTTTGAACTCAATAAACCTAGAAAATGAGTGAAACGAGGAAGATATTGCGAGGCAAAACATATATAAATCGAGCAATATCACATTCTGTCAGGTCTGGTTCTTGTCTGCCATATATTCCCTGCAAGCTATAGCGCCCTTTGTCAGATTGTACATCGACCTAGTGTGGTCCTTTTGCAGGCTTTATGTCATTGCGCGCTCAGCCATGCCCCGTGTTTGGCATTATGGCACGCTATCTGTGTGGTACGTGAGGATCACGTGTAGTGCGCTACACGAGCTAATCGGGTATGCGTTTCATTATTATCAACATAAGTGTTTCGTTGATGCTTTGCTTTACACATGTAGTGAAATATCATATCATGATGTGATTAAAAGGACACTCAAAAACTTAAAATACGTGAGTGACATGTAGGTTGATTGGCAAGGGATGATTGGATGAAACATCTTTGATACATAAGGTTTCCCCTTAACCCTTGAATTCCACCCAAGGGTGCCTTATGTACATTGTGTTGCAGTGGTAGTGTGGAGGGGGGTTTTACTGCCCATGCCCTTGGATTGAGTCGGGTTTCCTCCTGGACAGCAGTGGAGGGTGGGTTATGCAACTGCGGACGATGAACGCGTGGGTGGTTTAGTCCCCCTGGGTGATCCCGAACTGATATTTCAAAAAGAAAGGATGGTACAAAAAGAAGAAAGAAAAATTATTGATCTTTAAAATTGATTTCTAGAAGGCGCATGTCTCGGTTAAGTGAGATTTCTTGGATTACATGCTCGATTTGTTGGGTTTTGGGCCTTGGTGGAGATCTTGGATTCGTATGTGTCTTGATTTGGCACGAATTTGAATTTTCATTAATGGAAGACCTACGAATGAAATAAAGGTAAAACGAAGGATTAGACAAAGCGACCATTGAGCCTGTTTTTATTTCTCATTATAATGGAAGGCCTCAACTTATATACTAAGCGCGAGATTGACTCGGGCAACTTATCAGGTGCTTCAGTTGGTTCTTCAAGGATCAAGGTTTCTCATATTTTTTAGGCTGACACCACTATTTTATTGTTTGTAAATGGTGTAGAACTAAATTAGCATGCGTGATCAATATATTCGAATGTTTTAAAGCTTGGTTAGGTTTAGCTATTAACGTTTTATCTTGTTTGTATGGCGTGGGTGTCTCATATTTGGAAATCAATGACTTTGTTTCTTTTGCCGGATGTTCTAAAGGTAATTTCCCTTATTCTTATCTTGGTCTTTGATAACGCCATTTTCATACATATATTTTGGGCGTTATCTTGTTCCATTTGCTGGTATTTTGAAGACTTTGATTAAGATATCGAGTTATTTGAGTTTAAAATGAAGAAAGTGTCAAGATATGGTTCGTTGGCTCATTAATGTTGATTTTTATTAAAGATATAGCCAAAATGAAGTTAGAGTTGAAGATAAACGTGCCTCGGGTGAAAAAATCAGTTTCAATCGCTTCAGGATGAGGTTTGTCGCGTTTTGGTCGTCGTGATACGTGATGAAGTGCATCAGAACGCGATATGGAAAAGGGGTGAAACTGATCAATCTGTTGCGTCTAAGGCCATTATGTCGCATCCTGGTTCATCGCGTTTCGCGATGGGTTGTCGCGGATCGCGACTCGTGTCGGTTTCAGCTGTTTTCCCTGCTTCTATAAATAGATGAATTTTACCCCAATTTAGGGTTATGCAGTTTTTATTCCGAATTTTAGCCTACACCAACATTAATTACGAATTTATTAGCTTTTCTACATTATTTTGCAAGGGTTTAATTTATTACATCAAGTTTGGTTAGTTTAATCTCTTATTTAACTTTTATTATTTTGTTCTTTATTCAATTCAATGTTCATGCTTATTTGTTCTTCTTATTTATTTGTTATTTGCTTTCCCATGAGTAGCTAAATATTTAGTATTCGCTTAGATGCATGAACCTAGGTGATGGATTGCGATCTTTTGGTTAACGACAATTAATTAAAATTACACAATTTTATGTCTAGCTAAGATCCACCGTTATTAAAGCTTATTGATTGTTAGATCACGGAAGTTATTGATTAACTAATGACAGTTAAATTGATTAATAGCTTTTACTAGATTATTGAACGTGAATAATTTAGGAATACGTGAGATTTTATGAGGGACACCGATAATAAAATTAATCGTATAGTGGTTGAGCTTGAAATTAGTTGCAATAATTGTGAGGTTGTAAGGGTTACCAAACCAACCTAAGTTAGATTATAATTTTGAGTAATACCATTGTGAATTGATTAGTAACTCTAGGTTAATGACAGTTATACTTAGGTTGCTAGTCTTAAACTGTAGGAATTGATAGATAAATACAGTGTCACATCATTGTAATTGTTTACTTAATGAGTTTAACCGAGCAATCCTAGCCTAGGGAATTGTAGCTAAGTGGATACCTTTGTTTCTTATTGAGTTAAGTTTAATTTACTTTCTCATTTAATCAGTTTTACAACAAAACTCCCCTTTTAAATCTTAGAATAATTAATAGTTCAAGTTTTCAATTACCTGCTCTCTGTGAAACGAATTGGTCAAATACTTGTTTAATTACTACACGAACTGGTTATAGTTGCCTGTATTGTGTGATAATCGATAGGTATTTAGCTAATAATTTAGAGTACAAAATTACACATCAACTTTTTGGCGCCGCTGCAGGGGAGTGGTGTAATTATTGGAAATTTGGTTAAGCTTTTGATTTTTCGATCCTTTTGTGAGAAGCAATTCTTGCAAAAGTTCCTTTTCTGTTATTTTTGTTTGATTTTACGCGCGATTTTCTTGTGGTGTGATCGCAGGTTAGGTACCAATAACTCTGGAACCGTCTAGAGTTTACTACACACGCAGCAAAGCTAAAGAAGAACAAGAAATCGCCGAGGATTTCACTGAGTTACCTTTTTATATTTCGGATTTTGAGTATATTAAGGAAGAAGTTAACATGGCTGAAGGAGCAGCAGGACAGACTATGGAAGCATTGATGAAAGCCACAAGGGCTGGCAACGGACACGCCATCAGGCAACCACCAGTCACTACAGATTTTGAAGTCAAGGGACATATTCTTAATATGATAACTCACCAATGCCAATTCAGAGGTACACCGAAAGAGGATGCGTTCGAGCATCTCCGTTCCTTCAAAAGCATTTGCAACTTGTTCAAGATTGCAAATATCGCGAATACAGTTATCTATTTGAGGGTTTTTCCTTGGTCTTTGAAAGATGACACCAAGGATTGGTTAGACTCATTGCCTGAAGGTGAAATTGATAGTTGGGCTACAATGGAAGATAAATTTTTGCAACGTTTCTTTCTAGCTGCAAAGGCCGCTCAACTGCAGAGCGAAATTAATCATTTTATTCAGAAGCCACATGAGACACTTTATGATGCTTGGACACGGTTTGGAAAAATGTTACGAAATTGTCCTCAACACGGGTTGAACAACTTCAATAAGGTCCAAATTTTCTACAAAGGTGTTAATGTGCCGACAAGGAAAGAACTTGATATTGCTGCAGGTGGTTCTTTGATGAAAAAGACTCCGGATGACGCTTATGAAATCATGTCAGATACTACCACGCATTCGTATGATTGGCATCAAGAATTAGATCTTTCTCGCTCTTCTTATGTTTCTAGTACCGAAGCTAGTGACGAGCTTGCTGCAGTTAAGGCTTAACTTGTGACTTTTAAGAGACAAATGGAGTCAATGACTAAAGATATGCACGCTATGAAAGTGGGTTGTGAATTTTGCCAAGGACCGCATCTAACCAAAGATTGTGATCAAGCGTCAATGGAGGAACAGGCTAATTATCTGGGTTATGTTAAGAAGGGTGATTTTGCCCTTAGTGAATTTCCAGGTGGAAGACAGTTTTTCAATCAGGCGAGTAATATGGGTGGTAACAATTATCAGAGTGGTAATCAGGTTTATCAGGGCAATCAGAAGGTATATCCGTACAGGCCGCCTGGGTTTAATAACAGAAATCAGCAAGCACCACCTAGGAGTTTCCAGCAGCCTATGCCACCAGTTCAGCAGCCAGAAAATAAGATGCCTCCTTTGGAAGAATTACTACGGGGTTTTATTATGAAAACGGACGAAAGTATCACTGCTTTGAGGCAAGAACGGGAATCTACAAAACAGCAAGTTAGAAATCAGCAGGCTTTGATTCAGAACTTGGAACGGGATGTGGGGCGTATTGCTCAATCTTTATCGGAGAGACCACCGGGTGCTCTCCCAGCTAATACGCAATCCAATCCCAACAACAAAGTGCCTGCTAGGAATGAGCACGTAAATGCTATAACCACTCAAAGTGGTTTGGTTATTAACAAGGAGACTCTGAAGTCTTCTCCTATTGTTTCTTCTAATGTTTTGCAGGTACCTATTAATAAGGAGCAAAAGGAGGAAGAGCCCGAATTAGAAGAGTCGCCTGACGAAGAGAAAAAGGAAGATGATCCGCCGGAGATCATAACTAAATCACCGCCGTTGAAGGAATACAAAGCACCAATTCCTTACCCGAGAGCATTAAAGAAGGATAAGCTCGCTAGTCAATATCAAAAATTTGCAAACATGATTAAACAGATTAGCTGAACATGCCACTCGCGGAAGTACTCCAGGGGATGCCTAACTATGGGAAGTTTCTTAAAGATCTAATCTCCAAGAAAGGTAAGTACCATGAGGTATCCGCCGCATTCCTCCATAAGGAATGTTCGGCCATCATGAAAAAGAGCAAGATGCCTCCAAAATTGGGAGACCCGGGTAGTTTTCTTATCCCTTGTGTTATGGGTAATTCGGAAGTGTACGATGCACTTGCCAACTTAGGTGCTAGTGTTAACCTTATGCCATATTCGTTATATCTTAAACTTGGCCTAGGAGACTTGAAACCTACAAGAATGGGGATTCGCTTAGTGAACCACTCTTTTGATACCCCCATTGGAATAGCCGAGGACATATTGGTAAAGGTTGAGTCACTTTTATTCCCAGTTGATTTCGTGATCTTAGAGATGAGAGAGGACACTAAGGTGCCCATTATTTTAGGTCGACCATTCCTCAACACTGCGGATGCTATCATCCATGTTCAAAAAGAATAACTTAGCTTAGGTGTTGGGAATGAGAGGGTGATTTGTCACATTAATAAAGCCATGAGACACCCTATTTCAACCGATGATGAATGTTTTGCTATTGAAGTTATTGACGATTGTGTTGAGCATGATTTGCAGGAATTGTTAAGTGTAGA
Source organism: Rutidosis leptorrhynchoides (assembly GCF_046630445.1). Lineage (NCBI taxonomy): Eukaryota > Viridiplantae > Streptophyta > Magnoliopsida > Asterales > Asteraceae > Rutidosis > Rutidosis leptorrhynchoides. The sequence continues at coordinate 85,688,590 of NC_092340.1, read as the reverse complement.
CACGTCGGATGTAATCATGATGGGTGAAGTCAACGGTGACTTCGACCCGGAAGTTGAGTTGGAGGAATTGCTTAAAGAGGATGAGCTTAAAGAATCAGAATCATTTGAAACTATCCGGTTGAAAAATGAATTCTGTATCAAAACATCTCTCGAAGAACCGCCCACCTTGGAGCTTAAGGAGCTTCCACCTCACATGGAATATGCTTATCTTCAAGGTACGTCCCAATTGCCGGTTATTATTTCTTCGACACTTACCGGCGACCAAAAGGGTCGGTTGGTTTCCGTTCTTAAATCCCACAAAAGGGCAATAGCTTGGAAAACCTCGGACATACCGGGCATCAATCTGGCCTTTTGTACTCATCGAATCCTAATGGAAGATGAATTTAAACCCGTGGTACAAAGGCAATGTCGTCTAAACCCGAATATGAAAGAGGTCGTTAAAAAAGAGGTGGTTAAATTGCTCGATGCCAGGTTAATTTATCCCATCTCGGACAGCCCGTGGGTAAGCCCTGTTCAAGTTGTGCCCAAAAAGGGAGGCACGACTGTTGTTCTCAACGAGAGGGACGAACTTGTCCCTACTCAAACCGTCACGGGGTGGAGAGTTTGTATAGACTATCGTCATTTGAACGACGCCACTAGGAAGGACCACTTCCCGCTCCCATTTATCGATCAAATGCTTGAGCATTTAGCGGGAAGGGAGTTCTATTGCTTCCTAGATGGATTTTCAGGCTACTTCCAAATCCCCATTGATCCGAAGGACCAAGATAAAACCACATTTACTTGTCCTTTCGGTACCTTTGCTTATCGGCGAATGCCATTCGGGCTATGCAATGCTCCGAGCACCTTCCAAAGGTGTATGGTCGCCATCTTTCATGACATGATCGAGGACTTCATGGAAGTTTTCATGGACGATTTTTCTGTCTTTGGAGACTCTTTTGATTCGTGTCTTGCTAATCTTGAAAAAGTGCTCAAAAGGTGCGAGGAATCAAACCTTGTTCTTAATTGGGAGAAATGCCACTTCATGGTGAAGGAATGCATTGTCTTAGGGCACAAAATCTCTCGTACAGGTATTAAGGTTGATAAGGCCAAAATTGATGTTATTTCGGGCCTTCCCAAACCTACAAACGTTAAAGCCATTCGTAGTTTTCTTGGTCATGCGGGATTCTATAGACGGTTCATTAAGGACTTTTCTAAGATTGCCCGACCATTGACTAAACTCCTTGAGAAGGACGTTCCTTTTGACTTTAATATCGAATGCGAGAACGCTTTCAACTTCTTAAAAGAGAAGCTCACACACACTCCTATCATGGTATCTCCCGATTGGTCACATCCTTTCGAGCTTATGTGTGATGCTAGTGATTTCGCGCTAGGCGCGGTTTTAGGTCAACGCCACGTTAATCACTTTAAACCTATTTATTACGCGAGTAAGACACTTACGGGGGCTCAATTAAATTATACCACCACGGAAAAGGAGCTCCTTGCGGTCGTCTTTGCGTTTGATAAATTTAGGTCATATTTGGTGTTGTCTAAAACGGTCGTTTACACCAATCATTCGGCCCTTAAGTACTTGTTCTCCAAACAAGTTGCTAAGCCTAGACTCATTCATTGGATTCTTCTTCTCCAAGAATTTGACATTGAGATCAAGGATAAAAAGGGTGCCGAAAATTTAGCAGCGGATCATTTATCTCGTCTTGAAAATCCAAACCTAGAGGAACTCAATGAATCGGACATTCATGATACATTCCCTGATGAGTCCCTTATAGGTATCGAAATTGAATTCGAAACTCCTTGGTTCGCCGATATTACTAATTATCTAGCCGCGGGCATTCTTTCCAAAGGTCTAACCTACCAACAAAAGAAGAAATTCTTTGCGGATATTAAGTTTTACTTTTGGGATGCCCCGCATCTTTTTCGAATTGGGGCAGATCAAGTGCTTCATCATTGTGTTCATGGAAAGGAAGCTCAACAAATTCTAGAGCATTATCACCAAGGACCCACGGGTGGACATCTTGGAGCTAATTATACGGCTAAGAAAATCTTCAATTCGGGATTCTATTAGCCTACCATTTTCAAAGATGCTAGTGCCTTTATCAAAACTTGTGACGCTTGACAAAGGGCGGGAAACATTTCCAAAAGAGATGAGATGCCCCAAAAGAGTATTCAAGTTTGTGAGATATTTGACATTTGGGGGATTGATTTCATGGGACCCTTTCCCGCATCCAAAAAATGCAAATACATCCTTGTGGCGGTTGACTACGTGTCAAAGTGGGCCGAGGCCAAAGCTTTGCCCACTAATGACGCAAGAGTCATCGTTGACTTCCTTAAAAATCTCTTTTCGCGTTTCGGGCATCCAAAGGCCTTGATTAATGATCGTGGTACGCACTTTGCAAATCAACTACTCGAGAAGGTGCTCAAGAAGTATGGAGTAACCCACCGTTTCTCCACGGCTTACCACCCTCAAACGAGTGGCCAAGTTGAGAATACTAACCGAGCACTAAAATGCATTCTTGAAAGAATGGTGAAGAACAATCCTAAGATTTGGAACCGGAAGTTGAATGACGCGCTATGGGCACTTCGAACTGCATATAAAACGCCCATTGTGTAGTGACCCGAACTTTTCCATGTTTATATATATTAATTGAGATTGATATTTACATGATTAAATGTTTCCAACATGTTAAGCAATCAAACTTGTTAAGACTTGATTAATTGAAATATGTCTCATATAGACAATTGACCACCCAAGTGGACCGGCGATTCACGAACGTTAAAACTTGTAAAAATGACATGACGATATATATATATATATGGATATACATATGGTTAACATGAGATTATGATAAGTAAGTATCTCCATAAGTATATTAACAATGAGTTATATACATATAAACAAGACTACTAACTTAAGGATTTCGAAACGAGACATATATGTAACGATTATCGTTGTAACGACATTTAAATGTATATATATCATATTAAGATATATTAATATATCATAATATCATGATAATATAATAATTTAACATCTCATTAGATATAATAAACAATGGGTTAACAACATTAATTGAGATCGTTAACTTAAAGGTTTCAAAACAACACTTACATGTAACGACTAACGATGACTTAACAACTCAGTTAAAATGTATATACAAGTAGTGTATTTAGATGTATTAAAATACTTTTGGAAGACTTCAAGACATATATCAAAACACTCATACTTAACGAAAATGGTTACAGTTACTTTTCCATTCTTTTCTTTCATCAAGAATTCTAGTCGTATTCTTACCCGTATTATACACAGCTTCAAAACGTACTTACTATGAGTATATAACAATAGGAACTAGCATGGGATTCCACTCTTGATTATATCATGTATGACTAATCAATTTTAACTTCTACCATGAGCTAGTCAACTAACTAGAACTCCTTTTAACCCCACTCACCAATTACCACTCATCATTCACTCCATTTCACTTCCAATTCTCTTTCTAATTCTCTTTCAACACACACACACTATTATGAACGTATTTTTCCAGTAGTTAATCATCATCTTCATCAAAAATCACTTCAAGAATCAAGCTATAATCATCATAGGAAGAACACTTCAAGAACACTTCAAAAATCCCTTCAAGTTTACTAATTTACTTCCAAGCTTTCTAATCCATTCCAAGTAATCATCTAAGATCAAGAAACCTTTGTTATATACAGTAGGTTATCTTTATTATTCAAGGTAATATTCATATTCAAACTTTGATTCAGTTTCTATAACTATAAACTATCTTAATTCGAGTAAAAATCTTACTTGAACTTGTTTTTGTGTCATGATCCTACTTCAAGAACTTTCAAGCCATCCAAGATCCTTTGAAGCTAGATCATTTCTTGTCACTTCCAGTAGGTTTAACTACTAAACTTGAGGTAGTAATGATGTTCATAACATCATTCGATTCATATATATAAAACTATCTTATTCGAAGGTTTAAACTCGTAATCACTAGAACATAGTTTAGTTAATTCTAAACTTGTTCGCAAACAAAAGTTAATCCTTCTAACTTGACTTTTAAAATTAACTACACACATGTTCTATATCTATATGATATGCTAACTTAATGATTTAAAACCTGGAAACACGAAAAACACCGTAAAACCGGATTTACGCCGTCGTAGTAACACCGCGGGCTGTTTTGGGTTAGTTAATTAAAAACTATGATAAACTTTGATTTAAAATTTGTTATTCTGAGAAAATGATTTTTATTATGAACATGAAACTATATCCAAAAGTTATGGTTAAACTCAAAGTGGAAATATGTTTTCTAAAATGGTCATCTAGACGTCGTTATTTCGACTGAAATGACTACCTTTACAAAAACAACTTGTAACTTATTTTTCCGACTATAAACCTATACTTTTCTGTTTAGATTCATAAAATAGAGTTCAATATGAAACCATAGCAATTTGATTCACTCAAAACGGATTTAAAATGAAGAAGTTATGGGTAAAACAAGATTGGATAATTTTTCTCATTTTAGCTACGTGAAAATTGGTAACAAATCTATTCCAACCATAACTTAATCAACTTGTATTGTATATTATGTAATCTTGAGATACCATAGACACGTATACAATGTTTCGGCCTATCATGTCGACACATCTATATATATTTCGGAACAACCATAGACACTCTATATGTGAATGTTGGAGTTAGCTATACAGGGTTGAGGTTGATTCCAAAATATATATAGTTTGAGTTGTGATCAATACTAAGATACGTATACACTGGGTCGTGGATTGATTCAAGATAATATTTATCGATTTATTTCTGTACATCTAACTGTGGACAACTAGTTGTAGGTTACTAACGAGGACAGCTGACTTAATAAACTTAAAAAATCAAAATATATTAAAAGTATTGTAAATATATTTTAAACATACTTTGATATATATGTATATATTGTTATAGGTTCGTGAATCAACCAGTGGCCAAGTCTTACTTCCCGACGAAGTAAAAATCTGTGAAAGTGAGTTATAGTCCCACTTTTAAAATCTAATATTTTTGGGATGAGAATACATGCAGGTTTTATAAATGATTTACAAAATAGACACAAGTACGTGAAACTACATTCTATGGTTAAATTATCGAAATCGAATATGCCTCTTTTTATTAAGTCTGGTAATCTAAGAATTAGGGAACAGACACCCTAATTGACGCGAATCCTAAAGATAGATCTATTGGGCCTAACAAACCCCATCCAAAGTACCGGATGCTTTAGTACTTCGAAATTTATATCATATCCGAAGGGTATCCCGGAATGATGGGGATATTCTTATATATATGCATCTTGTTAATGTCGGTTACTGGGTGTTCACCATATGAATGATTTTTATCTCTATGTATGGGATGTGTATTGAAATATGAAATCTTGTGGTCTATTGTTACGATTTGATATATATAGGTTAAACCTATAACTCACCAACATTTTTGTTGACATTTAAAGCATGTTTATTCTCAGGTGAATACTAAGAGCTTCCGCTGTTGCATACTAAAATAAGGACAAGATTTGGAGTCCATGCTTGTATGATATTGTGTAAAAACTGCATTCAAGAAACTGATTTCGATGTAACATATTTGTATTGTAAACCACTATGTAATGGTCGTGTGTAAACAGGATATTTTAGATTATCATTATTTGATAATCTACGTAAAGCTTTTTAAACCTTTATTTATGAAATAAAGGTTATGGTTTGTTTTAAAAATGAATGCAGTCTTTGAAAAACGTCTCATATAGAGGTCAAAACCTCGCAACGAAATCAATTAATATGGAACGTTTTTAATCAATAAGAACGGGACATTTTAGTTGGTATCAGAGCGTTGGTCTTAGAGAACCAGAAAATTTGCATTAGTGTGTCTTATCGAGTTTGTTAGGATGCATTAGTGAGTCTGGACTTCGACCGTGTTTTCTTTAAAAAAATGATTGCTTAACATTTTTGTTGGAAACTATATATTTTTAACATATGAATATTATGTGATATATTAATCTCTTAACGTGTTTGATATTATGTGATAGATGTCTACCTCTAGAACATGTCCCATTGACTCACCTAATAATAATGAAGAGTCAAATGTAAATTGGAATGATTCGTGGACTGATTCACAAGTTCCCGAAGAGGAACCGGAAGAAGAGTCGGAACCGGAAGAAGAATCGGAACCGGAAGAAGAATCGGAACCGGAAGAAGAAATAGAACCGGTGGGGGAAATAATAAAACGGTTAAGTAAAAGAGAATCCTCAACCAACCGACCAAGGTTAATTATGGTCAATGGTGTTTCCGCCAAGGAAGCAAAATATTGGGAGGATTACCAATTCTCCGATGAATCGGATTCCGACGAGAATTCCGATGATGTTATAGAAATTACCCCAACTGAATTTAAAAAGGAAAAAGAAAATAATAAGGGAAAGGGTATAAAAATAGAGAAATCTAATTCCAACCCCGATGAACTTTATATGTATCGTCAACCCCCGAAGTCCTTAAGTTGTAACAATGACCCGGGAACCTCTAAACCACCAGGTTTTTCTAAACCAATGTGGACAACGACGGCTCGTATTAGGGGAACATCATATATCCCTAGAAACTTGGCAAAACAAACCAAAACCGAACAAGAAGAAATGAGCGAGTCGGAATAAGATAGTTGTATTCGTGTGGTGTAATATATGTAATATAGTGTGCTTATGCTTTATGATATATGTAAAAATTGCTTGTATTAATAAGTATTTTTTTTATGAATCTAACTCTTGTCTATTTTACAGTATAAAAACACAAAACGGATAGACAACCCAATATTTTAAGAGACCTACCCGGAGACATGATTGATGAAATCTTGTCTAGAGTCGGTCAGAATTCCTCGGCACAACTATTTAAGGCGAGATCAGTTTGTAAGACATTCGAAGAACGTTCCAAGAATGCCTTGGTTTATAAAAGGCTTTCGTTCGAAAGATGGGGGATATCACATTGGGAAATCCATAAGTTACGATGTGTTTACTTTGACGCATATATTGCGGGGAACCCAAATGCTATTTTACGCAACGGGTTAAGAAATTATTTTGACTCAGTATATCCGAATATAGGACTTCGTGATTTAGAAAAAGCGGCTAACATGCAACATAAAGAGGCATGTTATGCTTACGGGTTAGTAATGTTCGCTTCTCACCAAAGTGAGAACAAGAACATCGGGCTACAACTATTAAACAAAACGTTCCCACAAGTGACGGAGTCGGTAATTGGGGTAAGAAATGAGGTTTTTAGGTTATTACGAGACTGTTGGTCATTACGTAACCCTCGTCCCTTTGACGACGTTACAACACGTTGTCTTATCAACGGCCATAACGGTTATGTTCCACAAGACCAAGGATGGGAAGTAGTCCTAGTAAAACCAGAATGCATGACTTGTTTCTGGATGTATGAATTACGTGTCTTTATTGCCTTTGCTGAACGACTTGTGTACTAGCTAGAATTATCTTCACAACTATCTTGTATCAAAGTTATTGTGTGCTATATTTCATGCTTTATGTAAAATAAGCGGTATTGTAAGTTTGTAAAATATTGTATAAAAGTTTGAAAGCGAAATATTATTACAATCAGTTTTTCATATAGAATTGTAGTAGTTGAATTGTATATTAGCTACTAAGTATGAACTTAACGGGTAGGTACTACCCGAATTTAAACTTATAAAACGCTAATATGAAGAAAAAGCTTTTATAAATGAGTTCATATTATGCTACGAAATACTATTAACTACTCTTAATATTCTGTATGATTAACTTGTTCCATTTGACTATTTTGAAGGAAATGGCACCGACTACTCGACACACCGTGAATATGAATGAAGAGGAATTCCGTACTTTTCTAGCTTCAAACATAGCCGCAGTACAGGCTGCGCTACATACCAACAATAACCTTGGATCTGGCAGTACAGGAAATCGTGTAGGATGCACCTACAAAGAATTCACTGCCTGCAAACCTTTGGAATTTGATGGAACCGAAGGACTGATCGGATTGAAACGGTGGACCGAGAAGGTCGAATCGGTGTTTGCCATAAGTAAGTGTACTGAAGAGGCCAAAGTGAAGTACGCTACGCATACCTTCACAGGTTCTGCGTTAACATGGTGGAATACCTATCTAGAGCAAGTGGGACAAGATGATGCGTACGCACTACCGTGGTCAGCATTCAAGCACTTGATGAACGAGAAGTACCGTCCCAGAACCGAGGTCAATAAGCTCAAGACAGAACTTAGAGGGTTACGAACCCAAGGATTTGATATTACCACGTACGAAAGATGATTCATAGAATTGTGTCTATTGTGTCCGGGAGCATTCAAAGATGAGGAAGAGAAGATCGACGCGTTTGTGAAAGGATTACCGGAAAGAATCCAAGAAGATATAAGTTCACACGAGCCCGCCTCCATACAACAGGCATGTAGAATGGCTCACAAACTAGTGAACCAGATTGAAGAAAGAATTAAAGAACAGACTGTTGAAGAGGCCAATGTGAAGCAAGTCAAAAGAAAGTGGGAGGAAAACGGTGATAAGAATCACCAATACAACAACAACAGCAATTACAACAATAATCGCAACAATTATCCCAACAATCGCAACATCAATCGCAACTACAACAAACGGCCCAACAACAACAACAACAACAACAACAACAACAACAACAACAACACCAACTACAACAATCATCCCAACAACAATAATAACCGCAACAACAACAACAACAATCAGAAGCAGCTATGCCAAAGGTGTGAAAAGTATCACTCGGGGTTCTGCACCAAATTTTGCAACAAGTGTAAAAGAAATGGTCATAGCGCGGTGAAGTGTGAGGTCTACGGACCAGGGGTTAATAGAACGAAAGGAACAAATGGTGTCGGAACGAGTAATGGTGGAGCAAGTAGTGTCGGAGCAAGTTATGCCAATGTAGTTTGTTATAAATGTGGAAAACCGGGCCACATTATTAGAAATTGCCCGAACCAGGAGAACACGAATTGACAAGGCCGCGGAAGAGTTTTCAATATTAATGCGGCAGAGGCACAGGAAGACCCGGAGCTTGTTACGGGTACGTTTCTTATTGACAATAAATCTGCTTACGTTTTATTTGATTCGGGTGCGGATAGAAGCTATATGAGTAGAGATTTTTGTGCTAAATTAAGTTGTCCATTGACGCCTTTGGATAGTAAATTTTTACTCCAATTAGCAAATGGTAAATTAATTTCAGCAGATAATATATGTCGGAATCGAGAAATTAAACTGGTTAGCGAAACATTTAAGATTGATTTGATACCAGTAGAGTTAGGGAGTTTTGATGTGATAATCGGTATGGACTGGTTGAAAGAAGTGAAAGCAGAGATCGTTTGTTACAAAAATGCAATTCGCATTATACGAGAAAATGGAAAACCCTTAATGGTGTACGGAGAAAAGGGCAACACGAAGCTACATATTATTAGTAATTTGAAGGCACAAAAACTAATAAGAAAAGGTTGCTATGATGTTCTAGCACACGTCAAGAAAGTACAAACTGAAGAAAAGAGCATCAATGATGTTCCCATTGCAAAAGAATTTCCCGATGTATTTCCGAAAGAATTACCGGGATTACCCCCACAGCGATCCGTTGAATTTCAAATAGATCTTGTACCAGGAGCTGCAACAATAGCTCGTGCTCCTTACAGACTCGCACCCAGCGAGATGAAAGAACTGCAAAGCCAATTACAAGAACTTTTAGAGCGTGGTTTCATTCGACCAAGCACATCACCATGGGGAGCTCCTGTTTTGTTTGTCAAGAAGAAAGATGGTACATTCAGGTTGTGTATCGACTACTGAGAGTTGAACAAACTTACCATCAAGAACCGCTACCCACTACCGAGAATCGACGACTTATTTAATCAACTACAAGGCTCGTCTGTTTATTCAAAGATTGACTTACGTTCCGGGTATCATCAAATGCGGGTGAAAGAAGATGATATTCCAAAGACTGCTTTCAGAACACGTTACGGTCATTACGAGTTTATGGTCATGCCGTTTGGTTTAACTAATGCACCAGCTGTGTTCATGGACCTTATGAACCGAGTGTGTGGACCATACCTTGACAAGTTTGTCATTGTTTTCATTGATGACATAATTATTTACTCAAAGAATGACCAAGAACACGGTGAACATTTGAGAAAGGTGTTAGAAGTATTGAGGAAGGAAGAATTGTACGCTAAGTTTTCAAAGTGTGCATTTTGGTTGGAAGAATTTCAATTCCTCGGTCACATAGTGAACAAAGAAGGTATTAAGGTGGATCCGGCAAAGATAGAAACTGTTGAAAAGTGGGAAACCCCGAAAACTCTGAAACACATACGCCAGTTTTTAGGACTAGCTGGTTACTACAGAAGGTTCATCCAAGACTTTTCCAGAATAGCAAAACCCTTGACTGCATTAACGCATAAAGGGAAGAAATTTGAATGAAATGATGAACAAGAGAAAGCGTTTCAGTTATTGAAGAAAAAGCTAACTACGGCACCTATATTGTCATTGCCTGAAGGGAATGATGATTTTGTGATTTATTGTGACGCATCAAAGCAAGGTCTCGGTTGTGTATTAATGCAACGAACGAAGGTGATTGCTTATGCGTCTAGACAATTGAAGATTCACGAACAAAATTATACGACGCATGATTTGGAATTAGGCGCGGTTGTTTTTGCATTAAAGACTTGGAGGCACTACTTATATGGGGTCAAAAGTATTATATATACCGACCACAAAAGTCTTCAACACATATTTAATCAGAAACAACTGAATATGAGACAGCGTAGGTGGATTAAATTATTGAATGATTACGACTTTGAGATTCGTTACCACCCGGGGAAGGCAAATGTGGTAGCCGATGCCTTGGGCAGGAAGGACAGAGAACCCATTCGAGTAAAATCTATGAATATAATGATTCATAATAACCTTACTGCTCAAATAAAGGAGGCGCAACAAGGAATTTTAAAAGAGGGAAATTTAAAGGATGAAATACCCAAAGGATCGGAGAAGCATCTTAATATTCGGGAAGACGGAACCCGGTATAGGGCTGAAAGGATTTGGGTACCAAAATTTGGAGATATGAGAGAAATGGTACTTAGAGAAGCTCATAAAACCAGATACTCAATACATCCTGGAACGGGGAAGATGTACAAGGATCTCAAGAAACATTTTTGGTGGCCGGGTATGAAAGCCTATGTTGCTAAATACGTAGGAGAATGTTTGATGTGTTCTAAGGTCAAAGCTGAGCATCAGAAACCATCAGGTCTACTTCAACAACCCGAAATCCCGGAATGGAAATGGGAAAACATTACCATGGATTTCATCACTAAATTGCCAAGGACTGCAAGTGGTTTTGATACTATTTGGGTAATAGTTGATCGTCTCACCAAATCAGCACATTTCCTGCCAATAAGAGAAGATGACAAGATGGAGAAGTTAGCACGACTGTATTTGAAGGAAGTCGTCTCCAGACATGGAATACCAATCTCTATTATCTCTGATAGGGATGGCAGATTTATTTCAAGATTCTGGCAGACATTACAGCAAGCATTAGGAACTCGTCTAGACATGAGTACTGCCTATCATCCACAAACTGATGGGCAGAGCGAAAGGACGATACAAACGCTTGAAGACATGCTACGAGCATGTGTTATTGATTTCAGAAACAGTTGGGATCGACATCTACCATTAGCAGAATTTTCCTACAACAACAGCTACCATTCAAGCATTGAGATGGCGCCGTTTGAAGCACTTTATGGTAGAAAGTGCAGGTCTCCGATTTGTTGGAGTGAAGTGGGGGATAGACAGATTACGGGTCCGGAGATTATACAAGAAACTACCGAGAAGATCATTCAAATTCAACAACGGTTGAAAACCGCCCAAAGTCGACAAAAGAGCTACGCTGACATTAAAAGAAAAGATATAGAATTTGAAATTGGAGAGATGGTCATGCTTAAAGTTGCACCTTGGAAAGGCGTTGTTCGATTTGGTAAACGAGGGAAATTAAATCCAAGGTATATTGGACCATTCAAGATTATTGATCGTGTCGGACCAGTAGCTTACCGACTTGAGTTACCTCAACAACTCGCGGCTGTACATAACACTTTTCACGTCTCGAATTTGAAGAAATGTTTTGCTAAAGAAGATCTCACAATTCCGTTAGATGAAATCCAAATCAACGAAAAACTCCAATTCATCGAAGAACCCGTCGAAATAATGGATCGTGAGGTTAAAAGACTTAAGCAAAACAAGATACCAATTGTTAAGGTTCGATGGAATGCTCGTAGAGGACCCGAGTTCACCTGGGAGCATGAAGATCAGATGAAGAATAAATACCCGCATCTATTTCCAGAAGATTCGTCAACACCTTCAATAGCTTAAAATTTCGAAACGAAATTTATTTAACGGGTAGGTACTGTAGTGACCCGAACTTTTCCATGTTTATATATATTAATTGAGATTGATATTTACATGATTAAATGTTTCCAACATGTTAAGCAATCAAACTTGTTAAGACTTGATTAATTGAAATATGTTTCATATAGACAATTGACCACCCAAGTTGATCGGCGATTCACGAACGTTAAAACTTGTAAAAACGACATGACGAGATATATATGGATATACATATGGTTAACATGAGGTTATGATAAGTAAGTATCTCCATAAGTATATTAACAATGAGTTATATACATATAAACAAGACTACTAACTTAAGGATTTCGAAACGAGACATATATGTAACGATTATCGTTGTAACGACATTTAAATGTATATATATCATATTAAGATATATTAATATATCATAATATCAATATAATATAATAATTTAACATCTCATTAGATATAATAAACAATAGGTTAACAACATTAATTGAGATCGTTAACTTAAAGGTTTCAAAACAACACTTACATGTAACGACTAATGATGACTTAACGACTCAGTTAAAATGTATATACAAGTAGTGTATTTAGATGTATTAAAATACTTTTGGAAGAATTCAATACATATATCAAAACACTCATACTTAACGAAAATGGTTACAGTTACTTTTCCATTCTTTTCTTTCATCAAGAATTCTAGTCGTATTCTTACCCGTATTATACACAGCTTCAAAACGTACTTACTATGAGTATATACCAATAGGAACTAGCATGGGATTCCACTCTTGATTATGTCATGTATGACTAATCAATTTTAACTTCTACCATGAGCTAGTCAACTAACTAGAACTCCTTTTAACCCCACTCACCACTCACCAATTACCACTCATCATTCACTCCATTTCACTTCCAATTCTCTCTCAACACACACACACACACTATTATGAACGTATTTTTCCAGTAGTTAATCATCATCTTCATCAAAAATCACTTCAAGAATCAAGCTATAATCATCATAGGAAGAACACTTCAAAAATCCCTTCAAGTTTACTAATTTACTTCCAAGCTTTCTAATCCATTCCAAGTAATCATCTAAGATCAAGAAACCTTTGTTATATACAGTAGGTTATCTTTCTTATTCAAGGTAATATTCATATTCAAACTTTGATTCAATTTCTATAACTATAAACTATCTTAATTCGAGTAAAACTCTTACTTGAACTTGTTTTTGTGTCATGATCCTACTTCAAGAACTTTCAAGCCATCCAAGATCCTTTGAAGCTAGATCATTTCTTGTCACTTCCAGTAGGTTTACCTACTAAACTTGAGGTAGTAATGATGTTCATAACATCATTCGATTCATATATATAAAACTATCTTATTCGAAGGTTTAAACTCGTAATCACTAGAACATAGTTTAGTTAATTCTAAACTTGTTCGCAAACAAAAGTTAATCCTTCTAACTTGACTTTTAAAATTAACTACACACATGTTCTATATCTATATGATATGCTAACTTAATGATTTAAAACCTGGAAACACGAAAAATACCGTAAAACCGGATTTACGCCGTCGTAGTAACACCGCGGGCTGTTTTGGGTTAGTTAATTAAAAACAATGATAAACTTTGATTTAAAAGTTGTTATTCTGAGAAAATGATTTTTATTATGAACATGAAACTATATCCAAAAATTATGGTTAAACTCAAAGTGGAAGTATGTTTTCTAAAATGGTCATCTAGACGTCGTTCTTTCGACTGAAATGACTACCTTTACAAAAACGACTTGTAACTTATTTTTCCGACTATAAACCTATAATTTTCTGTTTAGATTCATAAAATAGAGTTCAATATGAAACCATAGCAATTTGATTCACTCAAAACGGATTTAAAATGAAGAAGTTATGGGTAAAACAAGATTGGATAATTTTTCTCATTTTAGTTACGTGAAAATTGGTAACAAATCTATTCCAACCATAACTTAATCAACTTGTATTGTATATTATGTAATCTTGAGATACCATAGACACGTATACAATGTTTCGACCTATCATGTCGACACATCTATATATATTTCGGAACAACCATAGACACTCTATATGTGAATGTTGGAGTTAGCTATACAGGGTTGAGGTTGATTCCAAAATATATATAGTTTGAGTTGTGATCAATACTGAGATACGTATACACTGGGTCGTGGATTGATTCAAGATAATATTTATCGATTTATTTCTGTACATCTAACTGTGGACAACTAGTTGTAGGTTACTAACGAGGACAGCTGACTTAATAAACTTAAAACATCAAAATATATTAAAAGTGTTGTAAATATATTTTAAACATACTTTGATATATATGTATATATTGTTATAGGTTCGTGAATCAACCAGTGGCCAAGTTTTACTTCCCGACGAAGTAAAAATCTGTGAAAGTGAGTTATAGTCCCACTTTTAAAATCTAATATTTTTGGGATGAGAATACATGCAGGTTTTATAAATGATTTACAAAATAGACACAAGTACGTGAAACTACATTCTATGGTTGAATTATCGAAATCGAATATGCCCCTTTTTATTAAGTCTGGTAATTTAAGAATTAGGGAACAGACACCCTAATTGACGCGAATCCTAAAGATAGATCTATTGGGCCTAACAAACCCCATCCAAAGTACCGGATGCTTTAGTACTTCGAAATTTATATCATATCCGAAGGGTGTCCCGGAATGATGGGGATATTCTTATATATATGCATCTTGTTAATGTCGGTTACCAGGTGTTCACCATATGAATGATTTTTATCTCTATGTATGGGATGTGTATTAAAATATGAAATCTTGTGGTCTATTGTTACGATTTGATATATATAGGTTAAACCTATAACTCACCAACATTTTTGTTGACATTTAAAGCATGTTTATTCTCAGGTGAATACTAAGAGCTTCCGCTGTTGCATACTAAAATAAGGACAAGATTTGGAGTCCATGCTTGTATGATATTGTGTAAAAACTGCATTCAAGAAACTGATTTCGATGTAACATATTTGTATTGTAAACCACTATATAATGGTCGTGTGTAAACAGGATATTTTAGAGTATCATTATTTGATAATCTACGTAAAGCTTTTTAAACCTTTATTTATGAAATAAAGGTTATGGTTTGTTTTAAAAATGAATGCAGTCTTTGAAAAACGTCTCATATAGAGGTCAAAACCTTGCAACGAAATCAATTAATATGGAACGTTTTTAATCAATAAGAACGGGACATTTCACATTGGTACCACACCATTCCATCTCGTTTATGGAAAAGCGTGTCATTTGCTGGTTGAAGTGGAGCATAAGGCGTATTGGGCACTTAAACAGTGTAATACGGACCTTAATGAAGCGGGAGAACATCGGTTTTTGCAAATTCATGAACTTGAGGAATTGCGAAACCATGCTTATGAGAATTCGCGTATTTATAAGGAGAAAATGAAGTTATGGCATGATGCGCGTTTGAAGATGAGAAAAGAATTTAAACCGGGCGATAAAGTTTTGTTATTTCAATCTAAGTTCAAATTCTCCGCCGGAAAGCTTAGGTCACGATGGTCCGGTCCATTCGTGGTGAAAAAAGTTTTCCGGCCGGGCACGTAGAATTGTTAGATAACGAGGGTAGAAGCTTTAAGGTGAATGGTCATCGGTTAAAATTGTATCACGAGGCATTCGATAACACCGAGAGGGAGGACCTCACCCTCTACCCGAAAGACACATGAGCATGGGGATGAGTCGAGAAAACGACTCGTTAAAAAAACAATTCATGTAGAGTTTTGTATTTTTATTTGTTTTTGTAGGTATTCGTGTGAATTTTTGAATTGTTTGATAGATATAATGAAAAAATCCAAAAACAATATAAAACCTGGAAAAAAATAAAAAATAAAAAATCGCGGAACGCGACAAAACCCCCAGAACGCGATGGATCGATCAGTACGGGACCCCATTTGTTGTCGCGTTTGAAGTTTGTTAATCGCGTTGGAATCACAATTGTCGCGAAACGCGACCCCCTGTCGCGGAACACGACGCGTTCCAGCAGGTTGGGATATATACGCTGTTACAGCCTTTTTCATCACCACCACTTAATTCTCTTTATCGCTCTCGAATTTTCTGCTCTCAATACACCATAACCCATCAATTAAACCTTCGATTTACTCACGAATCTTCATCTAATCAACACTAACAACATGGCTAGGGTATGATTTATCATCTTCTTGCTTGTTTTTCTTTATTTCTCATGCTTAATTTCAATTTTCATTAGGGTTTATGAGAAAAACAAGTGTGGGGTGTGTTTATGTGTTATTGTTCGATTTTTATTGAAGATTATGTATGCTTAACATGTTATTACTTCGATTTTCATGCCTATTGTTCTATAATTTCAGTCTTTGATTTCTAGGGTTCTTAGGTATGATTAATTGGGGTTGTGAATTTGTGAGTTAAATTGATATGTTTTGAATATTGTAAGATTGTTAGCTGAGTTTAATTACCATGAATTCATGCTTAAATTGTCTAGATTTTGATTTTGAATTCTAGGGTTCATGTGTAATTGGAGATTTTGACTTGATTGAATAGGTTTGACTCAGTTGACTTTTGGGATTGTGTTTATCATGTGTTGATGATATGTATGCTATGACTATATGTTTTTGATTTATTTGGTTATAGTTACCTATCTTGTTAAGAGGATGAAGTTATTGCATTGATGTATGTTGACTTGATTTGACGTCCATGTTTTGAAATTGCTTACATGGTTTTGTACTAATGAAAGTTGAGAAATTGGTTCTAAATGCATGATAGTTGTTTGAGTTTTATATGATTTATGCTCTTGGAATATTTTTAAGTGACCATTGCCATTATGTGCCTTAAGTGTACTTTTGAAAGAATGCAGGTTATCGCTAACGTTAACATGTCCTTTGGGATATCTCTTTTTGTTATCATTGTGTTTGTTTTTCAGACAGGAGGATGTGGTAACGCTCGGGATGCTTCAAGTTCCGGTACTGCAGCCGGTGCAGCTCAGGAGGTTCACCCGCAACCTCCAATTCCTCAAACAGAATTACATGTGAATTTAAGGTTTAATGGTCGATCGGAGGTTATTAAGCAAAGAAAGGCGGATGTTCAAGAGTTGCTTCAGAAAGAATTTGAACCGCATAGGGTGGTTGATTGGAATGTTTTGCACCGAGGTGGTTTACATGCTACGGTTATGGAATATTTGCAGTTGGAATGGTGAAGTGCTGTGTATACTGATTGGATTGCTTTCTTTGGTATTCATGAAGTAGTTTACCGGGAGTTGGTTATTGACTTTTACGCTACATATGTGATGAACCTTCACCCTAAAAACGTTGATGATCCAACGTTTATGACTTTACGATTGGGTGGGGTTAACCGCTCTATGTCATTATTTCAGTTGGCTACTTGTTTGGGAATTTATACCGACGAAGAACGCACACGAGTTAGTTTTCGAGATTATCTTTGGGATGCTGAAAGGGTGATTGATATGATTGATCCTCGTGAATTTGATGCAGCTAGAGTTTGGGGGGAGATTGCTTCCAATTTTGAATGGAGCCCGAGTAACTGTCCTTGTGTTAACATCATGGATCTCGCTCTTCATGCAAATCAACGAATGGTTTCGCATACTATTACACATCGAAGAAGTGGGAACGAGAAGGTCTCTTTACCGGACCATTGGTATGTGAACCAATTCCGAACCAAGACACCTACTTCGGTTGCTTATGGAGTGGCTTATTTTTTAAAACATCAGGGTAGTGGACTTCGTTCTGCGGGAAGCCCGATTAGAGGTGGTCACTTTATCACGAGGATTGCGTCGGTTTTTGAAATTGATAGATCGGATATGGAACGAATTGTTACTGAAGCGGTTGTGTTAGGGGAAAATGTTTTTCGAGGGGCACGAGTAATATCTATTGAACACGGCCAGGTTATTCCATTCCGAGTTCGTCGTCGTCGTCCCCGAGATGCGCAGGGGGCACAAGAGGAGGATGAAGAGATGGCCGAGGGTGGTCAAGATGCAGGTCAAGGTGTCGGGAGTCAGCGGTTTACCAACCGGGATTTAATGGAACAAATGCGTAATATGCAGCTTTATAATGAGGAAACCCGAGCACGCTCGGAAAGTCAGATTGCATATGGCATTAGTGAGGTTGTGTATCATCACGATTGGCATCGACACAACATGGAGCTTGTTTCTCCTAATACCATCTTTACTCCTTATGGCACTCGTATTCCATGGACTCCGGAGTCGACAGGTCCTTATCAGGTGTATGATCGCACAGCAGCTCAGGCAGTTTGGGAGGATATGGTCCGACAAAGAGGAGCAGGTTCTAGTTCTCAGCATATGAAGGTAACCATGGAGGTCAGTCAGGTGGTGGAGGTCCTTATGATGGGCAGTATGATGGATCTTATGGAGGGTATAACCCTTGGTGATTGGATGTGGTGGTGATCGTGTGGTGACAAGAAAAACAAAACTTTTTAATTTCGTTTATTTGTTTTTTATTTTGGATGACTGTAAACTTAATTAGGATGATTGTAATTGTTAGTCTTAAACTTAATACTTTGGATTTTAAATGGGGCGTTTCGGTACCGTGGTGGTCCCACCCCATTAGTTATGGTTGTGGTATGTATGTTTTCGTTTCAGGTTCCACGGTGGTTATGCTTTAATTTTTCAAAGTCTGGCATTAAGTTCAACACCTTACTTGATTATGATGTTTTGGTGATCGAGTGGATGCCGATGTTCTTATGCTGGCAGTAAGTTCAGCGCCATCGTGCACCGTGTTTTCGCGATCTACGGATCTAAAAATACGGGTTTTCTTTTCTTTTCCCTTTTTCACTATTTTGTCCTCTCGAATTTATTTTTGTTTATCTGATTTCATGTAAATGAGGGCATTACATGATCTTAAGTATGGGGGGGAGAGATAAATTCTCGCGGATTTTGAAATGTTTGCATGTTTTAATTGCCTAGGTGGTCATAATTTTTAAACTTTTTAAGGTTATAATTGAGATGTTTTACCCATGAGAGCGCCTGTAGTGATTATGGGTTGACTTGGAATTTTTGGTTTTGGCCGGTGAGGTTTATTAGTTTTAAGCAAATTGTTAGTGGTTTGTTATTTATTAATGAACTTTTTGACCATAACTGAGGAATTTTGAGTATATAAGTGCTTGAGGAAAGACAATTGATGAAAGGTGAAAGTTGAAAAGGGATAAATGTTGGATAAATTTAGTTAAAAATGTTAAAATTTAATATTATTTTATCTAGTTTAGTATTTGTTTCAAAAATGGCAATGCAACTTATTTGTGTCAAGAAATGAAGAATAACGGTATTTAGGGCTTTAGGGTAAAATGCGAGAAAAATGGTTAAATTAGAGATTAGGATATAAATGGCTTCATATTTAGTGTTTATGGCTTTTTAACTCTCTTAAAGAAGTGTTATACTCATAAGTGCTAGGTATGTAAGCTTGAAGAGGAAAAAAATCACAAATCTCTGACTCCAATGGACCCTTTAAGGGGTGGCTGTTGCTGACTATGGTGTGAACGGTATTGCTTATTGTCATGAGTTAAAGACTTCATACAATAAATCATTCATCATCATCGATCACATCATTATCCATCCGCTACATCATACATTGTGGGTTCTACAAAGTCACAAATTGAAGACGAGGAAGACATTCAAAGAGAGTATTATTGTAAAAAAAAAAAAAAAAAAAAAAAAAAAATGCTTATGAGATCCGAGCTTAAGTAGTAGTTTCTAAGACTCGAGCCGATAGATCCTTTGGGGTGCTAGATCACCTAACCACCTAAGACCTTTTTCCGGTTTGGGATCGATTGGTTGAAGGTTCGCTACACGGGTCAAGGACGTTACTATCTCAAGGCAAGGTGATCATCTTTAGGTAGTTTTGGTTGTAAGTACTCGTCTCATACCTATGCAGCAGTGATCATCTTTGGCTCATGATGTGGGAAATACCTAGTAAGACTAGACCTTGGGGAGAGTTAACTTTGCGGGGTACTTTGGATAAGAGAGATGTGACCAGTATGTGGATAGCTTGCATATTTAGAAATTATAAGCATGAAATGGAATCAAGAGAGTTAAAAAGTTAAACGAATTTCCCTACATAAACACAGGTATGAATCTATTTATAACTGGATCTTTGATTAAATTGTGAAGTATTGGTATTTGCAATAGCGCCTTAAATATTGTTAGTAGGCTATCTTGATGCGAATAAGGGTCATGATTACAAATACTAAACCCTATAACGTAAGATTGTTTTTACCATTTGTAATCATTTTACACCAATTGTTATCCGAGTTATACCTACCTCATTAATAAACACAGTTGTAGAAAGGTTTGTAGTGAGAATTAAAAGTTGTGGAAATTTGTGAGGTTTGAGTTCTTAACCCAATTGTCTTTACATCTCAATTCATGACCTAGAAAAAAAATATTTTATGAATTTTTTTTTGCGATAATGGCCACTTAGGATATTGTTTTTTAAATGTGTTTTAATGAAAATGGGGGGAAGAAGGGGGTGCGTTTGATGGTTTGTATGTTGTTTTTACAAGTGACGGGAATGTGAGAAATTGTTTTGTGAGAGAATAAGCTTAATCGTGAAAAGATGAAGAGTACGAGAGCTTGTGGAGGATTGACTTGAAGGCTTGAATCTTGCGAAATTTTGTTGAAGATTATACGTACAGTTATTGGTTCGAGATTGACTTGCTTGAGGACAAGCAAGGTTCAAGTGTGGGGGATTTTGATAACGCCATTTTCATACATATATTTTGGGCGTTATCTTGTTCCATTTGCTGGTATTTTTGAAGACTTTGATTAAGATATTGAGTTATTTGAGTTTAAAATGAAGAAAGTGTCAAGATATGGTTCGTTGGCTCATTAATGTTGATTTTTATTGAAGATATAGCCAAAATGAAGTTAGAGTTGAAGATAAACGTGCCTCGGGTGAAAAAATCAGTTTCCATCGCTTCAGGATGAGGTTTGTCGCGTTTTGGTCGTCGTGATACGTGATGAAGTGCATCAGAACGCGATATGGAAAAGGGGTGAAACTGATCAATCTGTCGCGTCTAAGGCCATTATGTCGCGTCCTGGTTCATCGCGTTTCGCGATGGGTTATCGCGGATCGCGACTCGTGTCGGTTTCAGCTGTTTTCCCTGCTTCTATAAATAGACGAATTTTACCCCAATTTAGGGTTATGCAGTTTTTATTCCGAATTTTAGCCTACAGCAACATTAATTACGAATTTATTAGCTTTTCTACATTATTTTGCAAGGGTTTAATTTATTACATCAAGTTTGGTTAGTTTAATCTCTTATTTAACTTTTATTATTTTGTTCTTTATTCAATTCAATGTTCATGCTTATTTGTTCTTCTTATTTATTTGTTATTTGCTTTCCCATGAGTAGCTAAATATTTAGTATTCGCTTAGATGCATGAACCTAGGTGATGGATTGCGATCTTTTGGTTAACGACAATTAATTAAAATTACACATTTTTATGTCTAGCTAAGATCCACCGTTATTAAAGCTTATTGATTGTTAGATCACGGAAGTTATTGATTAACTAACGACAGTTAAATTGATTAATAGCTTTTACTAGATTATTGAACGTGAATAATTTAGGAATACGTGAGATTTTATGAGGGAAACCGATAATAAAATTAATCGTATAGTGGTTGAGCTTGAAATTAGTTGCAATAATTGTGAGGTTGTAAGGGACACCAAACCAACCTAAGTTAGATTATAATTTTGAGTAATACTATTGTGAATTGATTAGTAACTCTAGGTTAACGACAGTTATACTTAGGTTGCTAGTCTTAAACTGTAGGAATCGACAGATAAATACAGTGTAACGTCATTGTAATTGTTTACTTAACGAGTTTAACCGAGCAATCCTAGCCTAGGGAATTGTAGCTAAGTGGATACCTTTGTTTCTTATTGAGTTAAGTTTAATTTACTTTCGCGTTTAATCAGTTTTACAACAAAACTCCCCTTTTAAATCTTAGAATAATTAATAGTTCAAGTTTTCAATTACCTGCTCTCTGTGGAACGAATTGGTCAAATACTTGTTTAATTACTACACGAACTGGTTATAGTTGCCTGTATTGTGTGATAATCGATAGGTATTTAGCTAATAATTTAAAGTACAAAATTACACATCAGTCTTCCAATGGGTGTATCGATGAATCGTTTAGCTCAATGGAAACCGTTGGTGGATCGTTTTAAGAGTAGATTATCCGGGTAAAAAGCTAATATGCTTTCGATCGGGGGCGTCTAACGCTTATTCGCTCGGTATTAAGCTCTTTAGGAATTTATTTCCTTTCCTTATCTAAATGTCCCGAAACTATTTTACAAGAGATAGAGAGCTTGAGATCGGGTTTTTTTTCGGGTTCGACGTCGGATAATAAAAAGAAGCATTGGATTTGTTAGGTCCAAGTTATGGCATTATTAGGTTATGGTGGCTTGAATATTGGTAGCACTCGAGCCTTCAATTATGCGCCACTGTTTAAGTGGGTTTGGAGGTTTGTTTCGTCCGAGGACTCTAAATGGTGCCAAGTAATTAGGGCCATTTATGATCAAGAAGGTAGTTGTCTTTATGGGAGTAATTCGAATGGTAATTCTACATGGATGGAGATTTCCAAACTTTTCCTTAAGGCGAAACATGAAAATCTTATCCCTAGCAAATCGTTACACATTAAAGTGGGAAATGGTTCGGCGGTCAAGTTTTGGAAAGATAATTGGAGAGGAGACGGTTAAGTTCTAAGTGTCATTGTTTGTTTCTGTCTAACCGCCTACTTGAAGGATCATGGACATGCGATTGGCGAAGGTATCCTAGTGGTGCTCGCAACAATGTTATGTTACAGCAGCTTACAGAGGAAATTGGCACTCCAACTATTGTCCCCACGTTAGCAGACAAATGGGAATGGAGCCTTTCGGACGATGGTATCTTTTATGTGATATGCACTCGCAATTGTTTGGTGTACGTTATTGTTCACTTTGTAGATGGAGGAGATATAGAAAGTGTATTGTGCTTGATTCATAAGATTATATAGTAGAACCAGTATATTATTTCAATTATCCTGCCTCTCCCATGACTTTCCCGACCAACCAACCCGGATCTGCCCACGCAAGTCTCTCTGCATTTTAGAAGCGGAGCATGCAGAAAAATTGAGTAATGAATCTTAGAAGAATTCCATTTTTTTTTGGCACGACTCTTTCTATTTTTGCGCTGATATTTGAGTTGTCTCTCTTTCTTTTTTTCTTTCGACGAAATTAAGCTACGACGAATGGCCCCTAGCTATTACTGACAACATATATTAAATTCAAATGGTTAGACAAGTTCCCCGTAAAGTGAATGCATTCCTCTGGAGAGTAGCGTGAGATATACTACCTACACGTTTAAATTTCTCTATTAGAGGTATGGAAATTGACGACATCCGTTGCCCAATTTCAATAGGTATATCAGCCCAAAAAGATGAACAGTACTGAGGGTACAATTGTCATTCCACATCAGAACTAAGGGGTATTTTGGTCTTTCACGGTATGAGATATTTAATGCTCACCTACCTTCACTCCTCCCATTTGTTCACCCATACACCACCGATTTGTTCTCCACCCTACAGGCGATTCTCCTTCCGTTCCTTACTGTAGTCTGTCACCAATGCTTTTGACGTCACCTCCATCATCGCTCTCTCATCTTCACACAAACACCTTCATTCCCATCGCTCCCATCTTCGTTCGATTGATTTTCCCACTTAGGTAACAATTAGTAAATAAATTAGTGTAATTGAAGGAAAAAATTAGGGTTTTTGGTGGTCGGTTGCTGTCGGTCGCTTCCTGTCTGTTCTTTATCTGTTGTGTAACGCATGTATGTTCTTTCTTCTTGCTTTGTTAAACCCTCGATCCGTTGATTTTCGTTAAATTTAGGGTTTATAATGATTTCTATACCTTCTCTGAAATTGAAAGCGTATTTTCTACACTTATTCAACGACTACAACTCATTTTTTGCTTACTTTTCTTTTTTTTTTCTTTTTTTTTCTTTTTTCCTTTTGAAACACAGCTAAAGGTCAAATCTTTAAAGATGATGCGTTTAGATCAGAAACCACTCTGGTGTTAGCATCTCCGATTAGGCTTTTCCCCCGGAACAACCATCTTTAGTCAGTGGTACATTGAGTTGATTATTGACTTATTGATAGTTATTTCTAAGAGATGGATAGTAATTTCAATTCTACAAACAAAATATAATGTCTTAATTTTTCTTGATGACAACCTAAAGAATTAATGATAAAAAAAATTCAAAAAATATTACTTTAAATGTGTTTTTTTTTATAAAATTTAATTTGTACTACGGAGTGTTTATATTTATATTTATATTTATTATAGTTAAAACATGAAAGGTTAAATTTAACTAATAGGCCCCAAAAATTGTTATTTTTCGGTTCTCTTAACATCACCTCCCCCGTTTGACTTTTCAAAAGACTGAAAGAGTCAGCTAACTCCAATTTTCAATTCTTCATTGTCACTTCTTCTCAATCACCAGCCCCTTTGCTTCTTTCGTTTTTTTTATAACAAAAAAACTCAGTGATTGTATCAATACAAAATCATGCATTCATGCGATCCAGATCTTTATTTCATTCATCATCCATTCAAATTACCGATTCACAGAGGCGATGCCTGGATTCAAATGACAGCATTTTTGACCATCCGACTTACTGTTTTAGCATTATTATATATTCTGTTTAATCAGTATCGGGTTGGGTCTAAAATCACCTCCAAGGATCTACACATTGTTCTCACTAGTATGCAATAATTACTTTGACTGGCAAAGGGTTGGGTTTGTTTATAGTTTCCGGAAAGCCCGTCAACCCGGCCCAATTACCCGGCTTCTCAGGTGTACTTATGAGGAAAGAAAGAATTATAAAGGAATGAAGCTGGCTCCCACTTCCTTCAATGAGTAAACACCCCAAAACTGGTGATTGGTAATTTGATATAGTATCATTTAAAGTTTGTTATTGTTGGAGGTTTTAAATTTATATTCTTGTAGAGTAAGTAATCAATGACCGCATATATTACTGAATCGCGATATCACTTTTTGAAAGTAATTATTCGACTCTTATTGTATGGATTACATGAATATGACAAAATTTATGTTCTAACTTTTGTCACAAAGTTAGAACCCTTTTGTCAGAGAGTATTAGTTGATTTTTTCTTATTATTTCTCATGAAAATTGTTTTTCTTATATAGGCACCTAAGAATATGAAATACATTACGAGAGTTAATGGCCAATTAAACACTCATTATAATATTTCATAATTATAAATTATAATTATTATTCGAAGCGATTGAAATACTAAGTCTTGAAATCGCAAGATGGTTAATTACATGACTCATTCATTATGGCTAACTTATTATGGCATTAACGACACTTAACCAAAATACATTAAAGACTAATTTAGTTGTCATTAATCCAAATTGAATAATTTTAAGCAAAGTAAGTTACAGACTTAATCACAAGATTAATCTTATGTCATTAAATATGAACAATGTAAATGTCAATAGAGTTAAGACATTTACAAAACCGCTTTTGAGTTCTGGAAGTCTTTCACTCAAAATGAGTGTACACTCCGTACCTCCTAACTCATTTTCAAGTAAAACAACTAAGTTCCTCAATTACACTTAAATATCAACACTTAAAATATGTTGTGATATTGTTGATGAATGCTTATGTGGAGGTCATTAGGTTATGCATGTTATACTATTTGTATGTAACGGGCAAAATTCATGAAAAAACGTATTTACCTTTCTCTAAAAGAGATAGGAGTTACAAATAGTTAACTTTTTACCTTTCATAAAATTACCACAAACTTTTTATTTTTAATAAAATAACCACAAAACCTTCAACCGTTTTTACCAAGGTCTTCTAGACTTTACCCTTTCACTAAAAGAGAGAGGAGTTACAAATAGTTAATTTTTTACCTTTCATAAAATTACCACAAACTTTTTACCTTTCATAATTATTTTTTTTTTTAATTTGCTTTCTATATTTTCCCCATCGTGTTTTTCTTTTTCTTTCTTTTAACATTTTTTTTTAGGTTTTTGGATATTATCAGACTGTTGTCTGTAATGTTGGTGAATGTTCTTCTTCCTATATATTTATTTATTTTGCATTAAACGAGTAGTAATAATTATTGATTAGTGGGTACCATTTTATCAAAGGGTCGGATCATGTAATATTAAGAATAAATATTCTCTCCTTCCCAAATCTATTGTCCATTATTCCATTTTGGGATGTTCCAAATTAATTGTCCAGATTCTTTTTCAACCAATCAAAAGATGTTAATCTGGAGAAAGAAGATATATTATTGGTAGAGAATGAAGTTAGTGAAATTTCTTAAAACTGCGTGTTTTTTGTCTGGAAACAATAGATTTGGGAGGGGAGAGTAAGTGTTAGTGTAGTGGGCCGACCATGTGTCACTTGACCATTTTCTTCGTTGGCAAAAACGACAAATTCATCCGACGCTAAAGCCCACAACCATGCTTTTCTTACCAAATTTTTTTTTTTTTTTTTGGGTTTGATCTGCAGTTCATCATTGAGATCGTAAAATTTAAAAGAATACCTTAACCAGTAGCGATGGAAAGCAACTACCATCTGAGGCGTGTGTTCGTCTTCAATCTTAAGGTACATAGTTGTTTTGTGACTCTTAAATTTTGTCTTTTGAAAATTAAATTCAGTCCTGTGTCACTTAGGTATATACAGAAAATGTTTGCTTCGGATTCATATTAGAAATTTAACTATTTAACTTCCATATTTAAAGTTATATTTTGACGTATTCAATAATTTCCTGTTAGAATTTTCGAAAGAAAAATATAATACTGTTATTGATTATTGATATTGATTTGCAGGCTGTGAATAAATATACCCTTACTTTCCTGGTCAGGAACCATCGTCACGTGGTAATTTTGATTTTTTACTTGATATAAGTTCACTATTAATTAACTCCAATATCACACTTTGTCCATGTATTCAACTTACAGTATTTACTTATTTAATCTTAAATTAAGTTTAAAGTCCTTCTCTTTGTGCAAAATTAGTAAAACCTAAAAACATAAAGTGTGTACAGGTAGAATACCTATAATAATTTTAAATTTATTAAGGAGTATGAGATTATGTAAAATGGATCAATGTATAATCATTAATCATTATTATTTGCACTTGCTTTTTCATATACTGTTTTGTATTTGGTATTATGTTACACAGTGTATGGGAGAAGCAGGTGTAGATGGTGCATTAATTGTGCAACCGATTAATCACAAGTTTGATCATTCATATGTAACGTCTAAAAAGCTTTTATCGATATTTTTATATTTATTTTCTACAAAACTTGGGTGTTCATGGGAATTCAATTGTATTGTTGACAGCGTGTTGAAGAAGTATCCATCGAGATTTGTTGGTTGCTGTCTTGCGAATCCAGCAGAAGATGGTAGTGGAATTAAGAAGCTTGAACATTTTATTTTTAGAGGTCTTTTTTTAAATTTACATATATGTAATAAGTATTTACTAATTAATGAAATTTACATTTACACTAAGTTTCTTTTTTTGTATAATGGATGGTTATTGTGCGGTTTGCTTTAATCCGTACCTATGGCTATCTGGTCAGCAGGTAGACACTGAAAACGTTTCTTGCTCTCCTTTTTGATAGGGTTAAGTTTCTAAAAGTGCACTGGATTCAACGAAAATTATGTGTTATGTATAGTACGTATCCTATTACTTATTCACCAGGATACCAACAGGTAGTTTTGCTTACGTGACAGCAATGTTCCCAAAATTGGTGTTGCGCCATCTGTTTACAAGTTATGAATGGTTAATATACATGCAACAGCAATTATCGAAGTTAATGTTTACAATAGAAAGTTTAAAACTTGATGCATATAATAAAAATTTGGTGAAAGGTAGATATAATTTTGTACTCTCTACCCTTTTTATTATATGTAAGATATGACCAAGTATATAACATAAGAAACGATCGTTGCAGATGACAAACGGAATAGGAAAAGCGTTGTTTGCGAAGGCAGGAGAGCTTGGGGTACGTACCAGTAGGCTTTATGTGCTTTAAAGGTCTTAATTTGCATATATCGGAAATCGAGATGTTATGCAGTGAATTTCCCAAAACTGTAGTTCTACTTGATCATTTAGCATTCTGCAACCCTCCTATGTAAGTTCCCTTTTCTTTTTTCTTAAGTTTTACCCCTCATGATTTCGGACTGCTGGGTTGATTCTGTTTTATAGATGTAACAGTCCCATGGTGTTGCCCGCGTTGGATCCACCTTGCTTTCAAGTAAAATAAGAGGTAATTATTTTTGTATTCTTTGGTTAAGTAAACACTGCCATTTGATGCATTTATTTCCGTTTTTTTGGTTAACATTATCTTAGCATATGCAGTCATATGTGGGGGCTCGGGCATTCCATTTCAGCAATTTGTATGGTCATCGGGTCCCAACACAGATGCGAGCCGTGTATCTTCATGTAAATTCTCTATTTGTGCAGAACCTGAAGGTACATGCTTGCGATGTCATTAACTTTATAAACTGTTTACTATTCCACGATTGCTCTGTTTTAGTAACAAACCGACGCATCGCGAGGCATCACTAGTTAGTACCATTTTATGTACTTAACTACAGTTACTTCTTTGTTATTGTTGTTATTTTTTTTTTTTTTTAAGGCTACTAAAAGTTTTATTACCAGCACGCAGGCAACGTGCACAAAATGATACAAGGGATTACATGTTTTAGGCTCCGTTACACCAATATTTTCAACTCCAATGACCTAACATCCACCTTATATGCTCATTTATAATTACACAATTACACCTACTGGATTTTGCCTCCATTATTCAAAACTTCTAGAAATCAGATTGGACTTATTTGAGATCCACAAGTGTGATAGAATTCGCAAGCTCACGCTAATATCTTCGCTTGGGATCGACTGCCGCTGATCAAAAGGACTGTGAATTAACATGTTACGCCACTTCCATATGAGCCATAAGACCACTCCCAACCATGTCATCCCATTCTCACTGTCACATCAGCTTTCTCTCTCCACTTCCTCCCATGACGTTCCTATAACAAACCATTGCCAACCATGACATCATTCCTCACATTTTATTATTATTATTATTATTATTATTATTATTATTATTATTATTATTATTATACAAAAATGATGAATAGTACCAGAGGCGTTTTCGTCTTTTTTTTCCCTTTCTTTTAACTAACACCACAAACGCCTCACACTTTGTTTAAAAATTAAAATCTGCCCCCAAAATAGGGGGTTAAAGTGTCAAATTAAAATTTTCATAAAATATCTTAAATAAACTCCACACAAATATTCAACGGGTCATATCTTCTCGCTCGCAACAAGTTAAATTTTTCTGACACCATCGTTAAACTCGAAATAATTTTACGAACACAATGTCACCAACTATACTGTAACGACCCGACTTTTTCGACTTACTTTTGTGCTTTGTGTTTTCACGAAACTGCGTATTTGTGCGTACCGAGCTATATTTTACTCTGGGAACTCCCTACATGTTGATTACTTTCATTTATATGTTAAAACGTATCATTAAGTACGTAGGATACTTAACTTAATCCCCGGAAGCCTTTATGACCGTTAGTGTCACTTGACGTTTTTTTAACGAACTGCGTACTGCGTACACGTTTAACTTTTGTCGTAATCAGAATATTATGACTACGAAATACTAATTGTTATTTTATAATAACAATTACTTGAGTTTTTGGATGCTTAATTACGCTTAGTAATTTACTAGAGCACACTAGTTAGTCTTGTTGGACTTTCTACCTTGTTGGACCTTAGCCCACCCTACACTAGTTAGTGGACTATTTAATTAGCCCAATTATAAGTAACTAGTGACCCATTAATAAGTAAGACAAATGCCCATTTATTAGAGGGAACATGCTAGCATTTTTGTCAAGTATTATCCTTAATGTTGCATGGGATCCTAACACAAGCACCAACTTTAGACAACCATTAACCAAAAAGCAAAAAGGTGCCCCCTTGGAAACCCACGGCCTAACCACCACCACCCTCACCTCACCTCCTATAAATACTAAGTCATTTTCTCACCATTCACACTTGATTTCCATTCACAATTTACACACACTTGTTCATTTATTTTCTCTCTAGTCTAAAGCTTGTAAGTATTTTGAATTTCTTTTCTTCTTCTCCTTCTCATCATCACGAGTTCATCATCATCATTAGAGGATCAAGCTTTTTAGCTTTTGATCTTGATTAGATCTTGTAGATTCAAACATGGATTTGAATCCTTCAAGAACATGGAAGATTCAAGTTTTCTAGCTTTGAATCTTCACCTACTTTTTAGATCTAATTCTTTTAGCTTTAATCTTGTTATTTTGTTATAAAGATTCAAACTTGTGTTTGTAATCTTCATGTATCTTAAAGATTCAAGCTTTATGCTTCAAGATCTTCAAGAACACTAAAGATCCAAGCTTTTTAGCTTAGGGTCTTATTATTATGTTAAAGATCTTAGCTTTTTAGCTTATGGTCTCATTACTTTCATTATTTTGTTAAAGATCTTAGCTTTATAGCTTATGGTCTCATTAATCTTGTAAAGATTCAAGCTTTCTAGCTTTGTAATCTTATAACTTGTGTGAAAAGGATCCAAGCTCTCTAGTTTAGGGTTCCATCACTTTATTTGATTTAGATTATGTTCATATTTGTTTGATTGAAGTAAAGTTTGTAGCTTTAGTTGTAAATAGAACTTGTATTTGTGTTAAGACTAAGAATATGATGTAACCTTGGTTCATCATCCATCTAAGACTCTTAAATGAGTTGTGTTTTTACTTGGTCTTAACGTATTGTGTGTTGATGGTTAAATCTTGGTCAAGGTGATGCTAACCCATCAATGAGTTGTACACTTGAAGCTACAAGCATTAAGGATGAGAACCGTGATGAGCATCAAGCACCAAGAACCCCACCGGAGCACTTATTTACTGTTTTTCGGGATCTGATCAGATTTTTGGTATAACAACCCTCACATTTCTATTTTGAATTTACCAAATTGCCCTTAGGGATTCAATGTCATATTCTGTCCATCATCGTTAGGGTTGTTATCAGTTTATAATTAATGATCTTAATTGATACTTGAATTTATTAACCTTAAACCCTAACCCTAAACATTAAATACTAAACCCTAATATCATCTAATATTAAATATTAAACCCAAATCCTAATAACTATTATTATTATAATGTTATTTTTATGATCAAAATAAAATGAATAAATAATATATTTACAGTAAAATTATATATACATAATATGTATCAATTATATAAACTATGATATGTTTAGAAACAAGTGAAGATAATTAAATCTATGGGACGAAAATAATAAATAAAATGATATCTATAATTAATAAAATATATATATATATATATATATATATAAATGTCGAATTATATAATAATAATAATAATAATAATAATAATAATAATAATAATAATAATAATAATAATAATAATAATAATAATAATAATAATAATAATAATAATAATAATAATAATAATAATAATAATAATAATAATAATAATAATAATAATAATAATAATAATAATAATAATAATAATAATAATAATAATAATAATAATAATAATAATAATAATAATAATAATAATAATAATAATAATAATAATAATAATAATAATAATAATAATAATAATAATAATAATAATAATAATAATAATAATAATAATAATAATAATAATAATAATAATAATAATAATAATAATAATAATAATAATAATAATAATAATAATAATAATAATAATAATAATAATAATAATAATAATAATAATATGGGACGGTTTAAAAAAAAAAAAAACTTGTTCACTAAGCAAACTAATCCTAGTCTAACTCTAAGTCTAAAATCCTAATCAAACTCTAATACTTGCACTCCAATCTAAATCCAAACCTTGATCATCAAGTTTCCTATCAATCCTAATGTAATTACACTTGCTAATCATCTATAAAAAGGCCCCATATTATTTTATTTTTTTTGTTGCATCAATTCATACGCCAGAAAAGAAAAAACAAAATCTCAAACCCCTTTGCATTAGTCGACTCTACAGTCCCTTTTCCCCTTCTATTTTGTCGACCAAAAACCCTCCAAAAAGCATGCTGCAATCGCCACTTTAATCAGTCTTTTTAGTCGACTTCTACAGCCCATTTTTGCTGTTACAAATCACCACGAAACCAGCTCTTTTCTGCTGCAAAACCCCACGCAAACAGGCTGCTGTGCAGCTGCAAACCGCCACCAAACACTCTATTTTTCTGCTGTGTTTCGTCATCCAAAATGGTCCACAAAGTCGCCTACTGCAGCTCCTAAATTGCTGCTACTGTTCGCTGTAAATACACCACCAAACTCCACCTAAACCGCCCTTGTTTGCTGCTATAAACCGCCCCACATACAGCCCCAAAGTTGCGGTTGTTGTTGCTTCTTTCCTGCTGACTCTGCGTGACAAAAACAGCCCAAAATCCTTCTGTTTTGGTTCGTTTTTGGTGTTGGTTTTCCTGTTTCTGTTTCAGGTCCAAATTCACCACCTTTTCTTGATCCTAAAGCATCTTAAGGTATATCTAAACTCTAAGTTAATCTTACTCTTAAATAGTTACTTTTAATTAGTTACTTTTAAGTATTATGATCATGATTATGTATTAGATAATATAATTAAAGATTTTGAATGAATACATATTGTTAATGAGGTGAAGATGATTAAAATATTATGAACTTGAAGATGATAAAAAAAAAGGGTAAAAGATTATGATTTGTAAATACTAATAAGATTATGAATGTTAAAAAAGTAATAATGTATTATGAATATGAAGTATGAATAATTATGATAATACATGAAGATGTTTAATAAATATGTATATGATTATTAACATGAATTATGATTAAAAGATATAATGAAAGTTATGATGATTAATAAGGATTGTAAACTTAAAAGTATATGGTTAGTAAGATTAGGAATTATGATAAGGATGTATGATTAAAAGGATTATGATTTTATGTAGGTGAATAAGCTAGGAGATTAATTAGTTGATATAATGAAAGATTAGGGTTAAGATATGATCATGATCTTTGATATGAAGTTGATTAAAATAGATAAAGATTTTGTACACGAATTGATTATGACTAATAAGATTATTAGTTGTTATGTTAAAAAAATATATGATTTTATGTGATTAAAAGATATAATGAAGGATAAGTTGATGATTAGGGTAAGATTATGGCAAGAGTTTTGATTGTAAGATTAGTAATGTTAGAAAAGAATAATGATAATAATAATACATGTGCATGCATGCATGCATACGTATGTATGTGCATGTATACACTGTATGTATATGTGTGTGTATATTTAGATATATACATACGTGTATATGTAGTATATATGTATGTATATGTACGTGTGTATGTATGTATGAATGTGTATTGTGCAAGGTATATAAATTAGTAAACATAGTAATAAGAAAAGTAATAAGTATATATATGTACCACTCTACATTAATGTATATATAACACTTACATATATTAAACGTATATCACCTAGTTATGAATATATATATATATATATATAAAGAATATATATGTATCATATAGGTATATTCATACATGTAACATAATAGTTGACTATTAAAGTAAATAATAATACTATTATTATCATAACTTATACACTTATCTATATAGTAACATTTAAGTACACTAAGTATATTATCACTTATATAAATAAATTTTTTCTCGAAAACGGTCACTGTTAATATAGTTTGCTATATTAATAAACAAACTTTATGTCTATTAGGCATTAACTAATTGAACATAACATCTCTAGGTTGAGATCTCCGTGTTCAACACTCCGATCATATAACTTGCGTGGAATATCTATCTGCTATTAAGGTGAACTTCATAGCCCCTCTTTTTACTATTTCTTAACTGTTTTATAAACTTTGGGGTGAGACACATGCTTGCTTTCAAACTGTTTTACGCTTAGACGCAAGTACTCAAACTTTACTTTGATTAGTTCAAACTGTTTGCTAACATGCTTTGATTCATGCTAAATCCCTACCATGATATCGTTAATTGCTACGTATAAAGGCAAGCTTAGTTATTGTGAATAGCGCTATTGAGGGTGACGTCTCTATCCGGATGGCCGTTGGTCAATGGATACATAATAATGATGAACAACACGAACGTGATGTGTTTAGGGTAACTAATGGTTAGTATCGATATCATATACACCAGCACTACTACCGAACTAATTAAACCGCTTATTTAAATCTTGTGGTCTAAAACTTGTTATAATTATTAAACCTATGTTGTTCACTCAACCATTTTAGTTGACACTTTTAAGCATGTTTTGTCTCAGGTACTTAGATATATTGCTTCCGCTGTAGAACTCTGCTGTTACTTAGAAGTCAAGCCGAGCACTGGGACCAGAGTTAACATCCGCGTCAATGGCGATTTTGGTGGGGTGTTACATTTGGACACCTGGAAAATTGATTTTCAGTTAGTTCGTTTCGAGTAGATGACTTTTCGTTTAGGCCTCGACTTAATCCGACATACGGTTTTGGATTTATAGCCCTCCGAAAGTCACTACATCTTTGTAACGTTGTACTGAAATTTCTGACCTACTCGCACTTAAACCATCGGGACGGTCAAACGAAGATGAGTT
The DNA here is from genome assembly GCF_046630445.1 of Rutidosis leptorrhynchoides. Taxonomy (NCBI): domain Eukaryota; kingdom Viridiplantae; phylum Streptophyta; class Magnoliopsida; order Asterales; family Asteraceae; genus Rutidosis; species Rutidosis leptorrhynchoides. Next base: position 85,653,361 of record NC_092340.1, on the reverse strand, counting down.
AGGTTCTGAAAATTGGTCAGCGGTTAGAGGACTCATATACGAAGCCATAGCCACTGACTACGCGTCTTTTCGTTTTGTATAGAGGTCGTATCAGCTGACCGAAGTCAGCCTATTGTTTCTATCTCTATTCTTGTCAAACTTACTTAGCTTTTATGATGATGAATGATGAAGATGATGACACTTAAACTTAATTTATTCACTTTTAAACTTATTGGGACAACATACTGACCTAGTGACCTTTGACTTAGGTTGACGACCTTTCGGACCGACTTACTACCTGCATACGTTTCATATCGAATTTTACTGCTTATTCACTGTGAGTTATAGCTCCCTTTTTACTTATACTATTTTTGGGACTGAGAATACATGCGCTTTTTACCTTTTACTTACTTGAAACGAGTACTTAAACTTTACATATGTGTGGGTTATATAACGGCATAAACATTCCCCTTAGCACGGTAACGTTTAATCATTGGTTTTGAACCGGTGAACGCGAATATTAGATATGGATCCATAGGGTTTGACATCCCCACTCGGGCTAGTCGTGCTAGCATTTAACGAGTGTTTGATACTTCGAGGACATACGCACTCGCCAAGTGTACTTTTAGGGGGTATTACTATTACGTTAAGTTAGTTACCGGGTGCCCACGGACAAGCATATACTTTTTATACTGATTTAAACTGCTGGTTGAAGCACTGAAATCTCGTGGTCTACATTACTTTACTGATTACAAACTATAGCTCACCAACATTCGTGTTGACTTTTAAGCGTGTATTTCTCAGGTGCTTAGACGATGTTGCTTCCGCTGTTAGACTTACTATCTTGGTGTTTTAGACTTGCTGTTATGGACCTGCTGTGTTAGATTTTCGCTGCATTACTTAGAGATGTCTCAATCATTGAACTTTTATCTTGCATTCGTAACTTATGTTATTTTCAAATAATGACTTTGTAATGACCTTTGTGTCACGTTATCTTTTGTAAATGCTATCTTTTTATGAATGCAAACTGGTTTTCAAATAGCATGTAGTACTTGACCGTGTAAAGATCCTGTTGTTGACGAATCATACACGATGGTTTTGTACGGGGCGTCACATTTGGTATCAGAGCATCGGTTGTAGGGAATTAGGTTGCATTAGTGAGTCTTGACCGAGCCGAGTAGGATTCGCTAATAGGACTAATCTACAACTTGCTTGTTTAGCGGTTTCTGCGGAACTTACTGCATGTTACTGCTTACTTTTACTACTATGTGTACTTGCTTTATGCTACTGCATGCTACTATCTGTTTTCGATTGCATGATACTTTTGTAGGATTTTGTTAATATTGCCATGATATGTACTGCTAGGATGCTGTAGTGCCTAATTACGTGCTTGCTATATGTCTTACTGACATGGAAAAAAGTTATTTTTCCTTGTTCAGATGTCAGACATGCTGCCCATGACCTTTGACTTCGAGAGTGACTCAGAGACGATTGTTGCCTCGCCTACCATTGTTGCTGACTCACCGCTACCCGTCGACGACTCTGGCGATTCACCTTCCAGTGGACTCGTGCTTGACCTTATGGATGTCTCAGACGGAGACGAGGATCCAGAGGAGATTCCAGCTCCACCTAGCCCTAGACTCCCGGGGCCACAGCACCATCCCGGTGGTACTGTGATTCCTGGGGAAATGAGGACGGTCCTTTCCGTAACGAGCATGGACATTGGGCTAGACGCACCACTGATGGACGTGTTGTGCCGATTCCACCAGGTAGATATCGACTTATGACCACCGACCGAGCAGATCCACCTTCAGATGATTCAGACGATTCATCATTCGATGACTCCAGCGAGGAGGATTCCGAAGAGGATCCCGAGGATGATTTCGAGGAGGACCCTGAGGAGGAGCCCGTACAGCCACCATCTACCCTGCCGAAGAAGCGGTATCATTTCGATGGTACCGTTATCCCAGGGATTAATGAAGGAAGACCGTTCGTGGATGCACATGGATAGTTGGTTAGGGTCACAGCCCGTAAGAGGGTCATACCGTATCCCTCCGATCCATTCATGCGTAAGACCACCCGCACTGTGCCGTCTACATCTGCACCACCTGCACCATCTGCACCACCTGCACCACCTGCCCCACCAGCATCCCCCGTCGTCTAGGAACTGATAAGGGAAGTGCATATCCTCCGTGCTCGGGTAACTGAGCTCGAGGATCAGATGTCCCACCTAATGGACATCATTTACCCACCATCACCGTAGGATTATTGTATTAGATTTCCTTATGTAACTCTGTTAGTAGTTTCGTGTTTTTCTCATGTATTATACGGACCTTATGCGGATGTATGCAACTTTCTTATTAATGAATAGAACTTAATGTTGTTTAAATTTTGTACGGTGTTCTATTTACGCTACTGTATGCTGATTTTGTGGTATCAGTATCTGGTTGCTTTACTTAATTGTGTGTTGTGTTCCATACTGGGTGCCTTATACTATAATATTATTGTATGCGGAATTTTGACGTAAGTTGAAACTTTTGTTCAGAGGAACAATGGCAAACGGAAGAGTCCCAAGGGAAACGCCCACAACGGCACAGATTGAGGAAATGATTGCTGCTCGAATAGCTGCAGCTATGGCGAGTGCCAACCCTACTCCAGCTCCAGCTCCACCGGCCAACCCAGCTGTTCAGAACGGGTGTACCTATAAGGAATTCCAAAGCTGCAAGCCCCACAATTTCAGTGGTACATAAGGGCCAGTTGGACTGACGAGATGGTTTGAGAAGTTGGAAGTTGTGTTCCGCGTGAGCAACTGCTCGGAAGTGAACAAAACTAAGTACGCCTCCTGTACTCTGTCGGACGGCGCTTTAACCTGGTGGAACACGCTTGCTCAGGCTAAAGGAATTGACGAGGCTTATACTACCCCGTGGGAGGATTTCAAAGGGGCTATGATCGAGGAGTATTGCCCCCGAACCGAAATTCAGAAAATAGAAGCTGAGTTTTGGGAGCTGAAGGTTGTGGGAACCGACCTTGATGGCTATAACCGAAGGTATTTGGAGTTAGCTTTGATGTGCCTCACGATGGTTACCCCTGAATTTAAGCGAATTGAACGAAACGTGTGTGGACTTCCCAAGACCATTTAGGGAAATGTCACTTCTTCGAAACCAGCAGATATCCCGGAAGCTATGCGCATGGCGCACACCCTGATGAACTAGATCATCCGCAAGGAACCAGAGAAAGCGAAACCAGAATCAGGAGCTAGTTATTAGAAGCGTAAGTGGGAAAGCAACAAAGGGAAGGTCTTTGATCAGAACCCAGCTAAGAGGCATGAGGGTTTCAAGGGAAACAACGACTGGAGGAACCCCAACTCGAACCCTAGCTCGAACCCTAACTACAAGGGTAGTCTTTCGTAGTGCAAGAGATGTTACAAGCATCATACAGGGTACTGCAACGTGGTTTGTGAAAAGTGTAAAGGGACTAGGCACATTGGCAGGGATTGCAAGATTACCACCCCAGCTGTAAAGACAAACCCTACTGGACCAAGAAAGTGTTTTGAGTGCTGTCAACAGGGCCACTTCAAGAATGAGTGCCCGAACAAGAAGAAGGATGCCGGGCCATCACGTGGAAGAGTCTTCAACATGAACGCTCGAGATGCCCGTGAGAATCCTGATTTCGTCACAGGTATATTCACTGTCAATAATCTACTTGCTTCTGTCTTATTTGATACGGGTGCCGATAGGAGTTACGTATGTAGACATTTTTGTTCTAAGATAGACTGGTCGTTAGTACCTTTAGACGAGAGTATTCTGGTTGAAGTAGCCAATGGAAAACTTGAGAAAGTTGACCAAATTGGCCGAGGAGGCATAATAAACCTAGCCGGTGTGGACTTTGAGATTGATTTGATACCCATCAAGTTGGGAAGCTTCGATGTGATAGTTGGTATGGACTGGTTGTCCAAAGTAAGTGCAGAAGTTGTTTGTGGAGAGAAGATTATTCGTATACCTCATGAAGACGGTGTGCCATTGATCGTACACGGAGAGAAAGGTAGCCCAAAGTTGAACCTCATTAGTTGCATGAAGGCACAGAAAGTCATAAGGAAAGGGCGTTTTGCTATTCTGGCACATGTGAAGAAGTTAGAAACCGAGGAGAAGAGTGTTGATGATGTGCGGATTGTGAACGAATTTCCCGACGTCTTTCCAGAAGAATTGCCTGGATTACCGCCGCCGCGATCAGTGGAATTCCAGATTGATCTAATACCAAGAGCTGCACCTGTAGCTCGCACATCTTATCGACTAGCACCTTCCGAACTGCAAGAGTTGTAGAGTCAACTACAGGAATTGCTAGACCGTGGATTTATCCGATCGAGTTCATCGCCTTGGGGCGCACATATTTTGTTTGTGAAGAAGGACGGATCTTTCTGCATGTGTATCGATTATCGTGAGCTGAACAAGTTGACGATCAAGAATTGATATCCCCTTCCCAGGATTGACGATCTTTTCGATCAGCTGCAAGGATCCAGCGTTTACTCTAAGATCGATTTACGATCAGGATATCACCAGTTGAGGGTGAAGGAGAGCGATGTGATGAAGACTGCGTTTAGAACCCCTTATGGTCATTATGAGTTTCTTATGATGCCATTCGGCTTAACCAACGCACCTGCTATATTCATGGATCTCATGAATCGAGTATGCAAACCATACCTGGACAAGTTCGTTATCGTCTTCATAGATGATATCCTCATCTATTCCAAAAACGAAGAAGAACATGAACAACATCTTCGACTAGTGTTGGAACTTTTGAGACAAGAGCAACTTTATGCCAAATTCTTCAAGTGCGAGTTTTGGTTGAAGGAAGTCCAATTTCTCGGTCATATTGTGAGCAACCAGGGTATCAAAGTTGATCCTGCAAAGATCGAAGCTATCAGCAAGTGGGAAACTCCCACTACTCCTACTCATATCCGCCAATTTTTAGGCCTCGCCGGTTATTACCGAAGATTCATTTCTCTCTGATTGCACATCCTTTGACTGCATTAACTCATAAGGGGAAGAAGTTCGTTTGGGAAGCCGAGCAAGAGTTGGCATTTCAAACCTCGAAGCAGAAGTTGACTACCGCACCTATCCTAGTTCTTCCCGAAGGCAGTGATGATTTTGTTGTGTACTGTGATGCCTCGAAAAATGGTTTTGATTGCGTATTGATGCAAAGAACGAAGGTTATTGCTTACGCCTCTCGACAACTGAAGATTCACGAGCGAAATTACACAACGCATGATCTTGAGCTTGGAGCCATTGTCTTTGCACTAAAACTGTGGAGACACTACCTTTATGGAACCAAGAGTACGATCTTCACCGATCACAAAAGCCTCCAACACATATTCGACCAGAAGCGGTTGAATATGAGACTGCGACCATGGATCGAAACATTGAACGACTATGATTGTGAACTACGTTATCATCCCGGAAGGGCAAATGTTGTAGCTGATGCCTTGAGCCAAAAGGAGAGAATGGTATCTCTTCGTGTTCGTGCCTTGAACATCACCATTCAGACGAATCTCAATAACTAGATCCGCGTAGCCCAAGAGGAAACTCTCAAGGAGGAGAATATTTCTCAAGAGCACTTGAACATTCTCGTTTCTCGATTTGAGGTCAAGGAGACTGGACTTCGATACTTTGCCGGAAGAATTTGGGTGCCCAAATATGGAGATCTACAGAGCCTTATTCTAGACGAAGCCCACAAGTCAAGGTATTCAATTCATCCAGGAGCTGGTAAGATGTACCACGACCTCAAGGTTCAATATTGGTGGCCGAACCTCAAAAGGGATGTTGCAGCTTATGTTGGAAAGTGTTTGACTTGTTCCAAGATCAAAGCCGAACATCAGAAGCCGTCTGGATTACTCCAACAACCCAAAATCCTTCAATGGAAGTGGGAAGGAATAACAATAGATTTCATCACGAAGCTACCGAAGACGGTAGGAGGTTATGATACCATCTGGGTTATCGTTGACCATCTTACCAAATCTGCTCACTTCCTAGCCATGAAGGAAACCGATACGATGGAAAGACTGGCACATCTATACATAAAGGAAGTTGTATCTCGCCACGGTGTACCCTTATCGATTATCTCAGATCGCGATACCCGTTTTGCTTCTAGATTTTGGCGTTTTATGCAAGAAGCCTTGGGAACACGTCTCGACATGAGTACCGCATATCACCCGTAAACTGACGGACAAAGCGAACGAACGATTCAGACTTTGGAGGACATGTTGCGTGCTTGCGTTATTGATTTCAGAAAAGCTTGGGAAAAGCATTTTTCGCTAGCCGAATTTTCTTACAACAACAGCTATCATTCGAGTATTAATGACGCACCTTTCGAAGCATTGTATGGTCACAAGTGCCGTTCTCCTATTTGTTGGGCCAAAGTAGGTGAGAAGCAAGTCACCGGACCCAAGTTAGTCCATGAGACAATGGAGAAGATTGTTCAAATTCAATCGAGGCTCAAGACGGCCCGTGATCGTCAGAAGAGCTATGCCGACCTTAAACGTGGAGATCGCGAATTTCAAATCGGCAACCGCGTTAAGTTGAAAGTCGCACCTTGGAAAGGTGTAATCTGTTTCGGAAAACATGAAAAGTTGAACCCGCGATACATTGGTCCTTTTGAAGTCTTGGAGCGTGTTGGACCCGTTGCTTACCGTTTGGATCTTCCGACTTAATTGAGCTCCGTTCATCCTACCTTCCATGTATCAAATCTGAAAAAGTGTCTTGCAGAACCAGAACTCATCATACCACTTGACGAGCTTACGATTGATGACAAACTTCATTTCGTGGAAGAACCTGTCGAAATTATGGACCGTGAGGTCAAGACCTTGAAACGCAACAAGATTCTGATCGTCAGAGTACGATGGAATGCAAAACAAGGACCAGATTTTACATGGGAACGAGAGGATCAAATGATGCAGAAGTATCCTCACCTCTTCCTAACTCTACCGTCTACCTCAGCTTAAAATTTCGGGATGAAATTTTCATTAACAGGTGGGTAATGTAACGACCCGACTTTTTCGACTTGCTTTTGTGCTTTGTGTTTTCACGGAACTGCGTATTTGTGCGTACCGAGCTATATTATACTCTGGGAACTCCCTACATGTTGATTACTTTCATTTATATGTTAAAACGTATCATTAAGTACGTAGGATACTTAACTTAATCCCCGGAAGCCTTTATGACCGTTAGTGTCACTTGACGTTTTTTTAAAGAATTGCGTACTGCGTACACGTTTAACTTTTGTCGTAATCGGAATATTATGACTACGAAATACTAATTGTTATTTTATAATAACAATTACTTGGGTTTTTGGATGCTTAATTACGCTTAGTAATTTACTAGAGCACACTAGTTAGTCTTGTTGGACTTTCTACCTTGTTGGACCTTAGCTCACCCTACACTAGTTAGTGGACTATTTAATTAGCCCAATTATAAGTAACTAGTGACCCATTAATAAGTAAGACAAATGTTCATTTATTAGAGGGAACATGCTAGCATTTTTGTCAAGTATTATCCTTAATGTTGCATGGGATCCTAACACAAGCAGCAACTTTAGACAACCATTAACCAAAAAGCAAAAAGGTGTCCCCCTTGTCCCCCTTGGAAACCCACGGCCTAACCACCACCACCCTCACCTCACCTCCTATAAATACTAAGCCATTTCCTCACCATTCACACTTGATTTTCATTCACAATTTACACACACTTGTTCATTTATTTTCTCTCTAGTCTAAAGCTTGTAAGTATTTTGAATTTCTTTTCTTCTTCTCCTTCTCATCATCACGAGTTCATCATCATCATTAGAAGATCAAGCTTTTTAGCTTTTGATCTTGATTACATCTTGTAGATTCAAACATGGATTTGAATCCTTCAAGAACATGGAAGATTCAAGCTTTCTAGATTTGAATCTTCACCTACTTTGTAGATCTAAATCTTTTAGCTTTAATCTTGTTATTTTGTTATAAAGATTCAAACTTGTGTTTGTAATCTTCATGTATCTTAAAGATCCAAGCTTTATGCTTCAAGATCTTCAAGAACACTAAAGATCCAAGCTTTTTAGCTTAGGGTCTCATTATTATGTTAAAGATCTTAGATTTTTAGCTTATGGTCTCATTACTTTCATTATTTTGTTAAAGATCTTAGCTTTATAGCTTATGGTGTCATTAATCTTGTAAAGATTCAAGCTTTCTAGCTTTGTAATCTTATAACTTGTGTGAAAAGGATCCAAGCTCTCTAGCTTAGGGTTCTATCACTTTATTTGATTTAGATTATGTTCATATTTGTTTGATTGAAGTAAAGTTTGTAGCTTTAGTTGTAAATAGAACTTGTATTTGTGTTAAGACTAAGGATATGATGTAACATTGGTTCATCATCCATCTAAGACTCTTAAATTAGTTGTGTTCTTACTTGGTCTTAACATATTGTGTTGATGGTTGAATCTTGGTCAAGGTGATGCTAACGCATCAATGAGTTGTACACTTGAAGCTACAAGCATCAAGGATGAGAACCGTGATGAGCATCAAGCACCAAGAACCCCACCGGAGCACTTGTTTACTGTTTTTCGGGATCTTATTAGATTCCTAGACTTCTGGAAAATTGCATTTCAATTAGTTCGTTTCGAGTAGATGACTTTTCGTTTGGGCCTCGACTTAATCCGACATACGGTTTAGGATTTATAGCCCTCCGAAAGTCACTACGTCTTTGTAACGCTGTACTGAAATTTCTGACCTACTCGCACTTAAACCATCTCCCGGGTCAAACAAAGACGAGTTAGGTTCTGAAAATTGGTCAGCGGTTAGAGGACTCATATACGGAGCCATAGCCACTGACTACGCATCTTTTTGTTTTGTATAGAGGTCGTAGCAGCTGACTGAAGTCAGCATATTGTTTCGATCTCTATTCTTGTCAAACTTACTTAGCTTTTATGATGATGAATGATGATGATGATGACACTTAAACTTAATTTATTCACTTTTAAACTTATTGGGACAACATACTGACCTACTGACCTTTGACTTAGGTTGACGACCTTTCGGACCGACTTACTGTAGTGACCCGAACTTTTCCATGTTTATATATATTAAATGAAATTGATATTTATATGATTAAGTGTTTCCAACATGTTGATGTCATGCGAGGTGTATATAAAATAGCTTTATATTTTACTAGGAAAAACTATTAAATACGATACAATTTTACACAAGATATTTATTTATTTATAGAATGGATATACTTAAACCTTGCTACAACACTTATAGGCAGTGTACCTAATCGTAAAGTAGTGTAGTTTTTAGTAAGTCCGGTTCGTTCCACAGGGAAATCTTTAAACAAAGCTTAACGCTATATTAGTTTACTTTTATAAAAATACAAACATATATATAAGTAATATTATTATTATAAAAGGGGGGTTTTTACCGTTTAATGACCGGTTTGTCGATTTTAAGACTTTAGTCGCAGTTAAAACCAAATGTAAAATATTAAAAATAAATACAAGACTTAAATTAAAGCATGAAGTAAGTAACGATAAATGAAATTGCGAATAATAAAAGTGCGATAAAATAAACTTGCAATAATTAAAAAGTACGATAATTAAAAGTGCGATTAAATACAATAACAATAAAAAATGCGATAATTAGAAGTGCAATTAAATATAAAATAAAGGAAATTAAATATGAAATAAAAGAATTATGCTTATTTAAACTTCCGTAATCATGATGTTTGACGTGTTGATTTTAGTTTTATGCCCATGGGTTAATTGTCCTTTGTCCTGGATTATTTAATATGTCCGTCTGGTTTTTGTCCATAACAGTCCATCAATCATAAATATAAAGTGCGAGTGTCCTCATCAAATTATTATTATACCCGAAGTTAAATATTCCAACTAATTGGGGATTCGAATTGTAACAAGGTTTTAATACTTTGTTTAATGAATACACCAGGTTATCGACTGCGTGTATACCAAGGTTTTACTACTTTGTTAACAATTACACCAATTACCCTTGAATGTAATTCACCCCTGTTTCAACAAGTTTATTAACTATTAATCCATTTCCGTGTCCGGTTAAATGAACGATTATTCGTACATATAAATACCCCGCCCATCGTGTCCGATTGAGTGTATATGGTAATTTATAGGGACGCCCAATTGTAAATCTTTATATTAACATTAACAAACTATCATTTAGTTAAACAAATATAAAGCCCATTAATAGCCCATAGTCTAATTTCCACAAGTGTCGTTCTTTTGTTCAAACCCCAATTATGGTACAAAGCCCAATTACCCAATTTTAGTAATTAGCCCAACATCATGATTACTTCGTTTTAAATAAGCATAATAATAACTTAGCTACGAGACATTAATGTAAAAAGGTTGAACATAACTTACAATGATTAAAAATAGCGTAGCGTTACACGGACAGAATTTCGACTTACACCCTTACAACATTCGCTAACATACCCTTATTATTAGAATTAAAATTAAAATTAAAATTAAAATATAAATTATATATATATATATATATTTTACGTATATATGAGAGAAGAGAGAAAAAGATTATGAAAAATGATCAGAATTCGGTTTGCTTTATAGGCAGTTTTTCAATTTGGGGCTCCGCGACTCGCGGTGAAAACCTCTTCAAACTCCGCGAGTCGCGGAGAATGAATTTACAGCTCAGTCCTTGGAGTCTTTCTCTGCCGACGGTTTTTTATTTATAAATATAATATATATATAATTAATATAATTAATTATATATTATATTATATTTATATACATAGTTAACTTGTAATTTTTAGTCCGTTGCGTCGAGCATTAAGAGTTGACTCTGGTCCCGGTTCCGGATTTTCGAACGTCCTTGCGTACAATTTAATATCTTGTACTTTGCGTTTTGAATCTTGTACTCTTGTAATTTCGAGACGTTTCTTATCAATAATTGGAACCTTTTTGATTGTCTTTTGTACTTTTGAGCTTTTTGGTCGTTTGCGTCTTCAATTCGTCGAATCTGTCTTTTGTCTTCACCTTTTATTATTTAAACGAATATCACTTGTAAATAGAACAATTGCAACTAAAAGCTTGTCTTTCTTGAGGAATAATGCTATGAAATATATGTTCGTTTTTAGCATTATCAAATATTCCCACACTTGAGCGTTGCTTGTCCTCAAGCAATATCGTTTTGAAATACTAGAATCACTTCTTTATTCTTCACACTTTGTACATCAGTGATTTTCTATACGGCGGTATAAACAATGGTAGTAACGATATGGTTTACAGTCCCACATGACTATAAAAATTTAGATCCATTAAGGAAATTGGATCTTTATGAAAACATTTGATCTTTTGAAAATTAAATCTAGTTTTTACCCTAGATAAGTTTTCCGGGATAACCCTTTACCGGTGTTTGCAAAATATTTTTGTGGGTTTGGTGGGTTTCAGAATTGAAAATTTTAGCTCAAAACTTGCTGTTTTGTGTCACCCACTTGCTAACCTTGTATTTGGAAAGCAACACGTCCAGTTTACTTGTCCCGTATATTACCTTTCGATAAACTACCGTCCGGTTGTAAAGGAAAGCGTTGAACAAGCAACTGTTAAGGCAATGTCCCCTGACATGCTTTTAATTATGGTCTATAACGTGTCGGACGCAATTACTATCCTTGGTAGGAGCAATAGTAAAGCTCACCCTTATAATTTTTTGGTCTGGCACAAGGTCCTGTCTTTGACCACTATGCAACCACCGTTCTTACGGTTGACACCCGATTTAGTTAAGGTGACCTAATGAATTCCAGGTGAATTCCTAGGATTTTACGTTCAATGGTAATGAACGCATTGAAAATAGGGTTTTCAGAAAACAAATCGGTTTATAATTTTGATCAAAATATTTTCTCGTTCAAGCTCGAGTTTAGATATCATTGAATTCCATGAGTTTGAATTCTCAATCTTTAAGGTCAATCTCTAGGATTGAGTAATATCAGTCTTAAAAGCTGATTTTTTATCTTTAAGGAGATTATCCTTTCTGGGGATCTGATTCATTAGTCTTATCCAGCTAATTTGCATGGTGCCCCCCATTGTACGAGATAAATCCTTCTCATGGTTAGGATAAATCTGACCACTTGGCGACCCTGTTTAATGCTGAGGTCCGTGGATTTCCTGCTGATTTTAGTGATGACTTTTCTAGATTTTTCGTCAACCTACAGCTGGTCTGGACGACAACTTCATGACCTAAATCAAGAAGCGCGTGTCTTTTTCGGAAGACTTTACTTCCTTTTAATGATGGAATTGATTCATCATGTAGATCCATCTCTTCTTTTCTTTCATCGGGTAAAAACAGTTTAGTTTAGTCCAAAGCAAAAGTATTTTCAGTTATTTGTTACAGATATATGTGACATATGTTTAAGATAACTTGGTAAATTTTCCCACACTTGGCTTTTATTTTCCTTTTTATCGTCCTCTATTCCATTTTAAATGAATTTTAACATTTTAGTTTGTTTCTTAATTTATGTCCTTTCCGAGGTAACAATAATTTCGGTGTTAAAACCTAGTTTTATCGTTCATAAATATGTATAAACATGATTTTGAATTCATTTAATTGAAAATTTTGAAAAATTTTACTAGAATTGGGTAGTCAGTATATAAGACTAGGGCTGTTCTTTTTTATCAGAGAGCACTAGATTCTAATACAACTACTGCTTTACTAGTATTTTTAATGGTAACCAAGTGTATAAAGTAAAAAATTTTAAAATCCGAAAGAATTTAACCCCTTCCCACACTTAAGATCTTGCAATGCCCTCATTTGCAAGAAATCAGTAACAATTTAAATTATTGAGGGTGATTTGTGTGAAAATGATTAAATTTTTACCAAAGTTTCCAAATATATTGGCGTTTGTTTGCTGAATGATAAATGGTGCACATCATTTGTTCATTCCGTCTTGTTGTTATTTCACATATATTTTGCATCTTGTCGTCAAAATTAGTTGCTTTTGCTGAACTTAATGCCAGTCTTTGAAAATGCGTTGTTTTACCCTGTTGTGTACATAAGATAAACTGCAAACATATATACATATTTTTGAAGTTTGGTATATTACCCCACATTCAAAAATTATTAAAATCTAAGAATAAAAGTTAGATAATTATAAAAATGATTACAATATTAACAAAAGTATTAAACGTATCAATAATTACAAATTAAAAAATAAAAAAAAAATAATAAGTAAACTAAGGATGATATTGGTACCAATAGGGGTTCCAGGCATAACCATAGGTGCTATAGAATGCTTCGGCAGGGTCATACGTAGGATATGGTGGCTGCATCTCTATAGACCAAGGAGGGAAGATGGGTTTCGGTGTAGGAATATAGTTTCTACCTATATGTTGGCAATGAGCTATGATCTGGTTCTGATGAACTTGCCAATCTTCAAATGCTCTCTGTCTAGCATTTTCGTATTCCTGAGAAGCTATAAACCTATGCATTTCTTGCATCTCATTCCCCCCTCCTACATTACCTTGTTGCTGGTTTCTCTCCACCTGTGGATGTCTACCATGGTATCGTACTGCGGCGTTATTTCGCCTCTTCAAAACTTTCGCACCATGGTATACATTTAAACCTATAGTATCGCGGGGTTCTGGTTCTTCTACTAATAATCCCCCCCGACTTATATCCACACCGAGATATTCACCAATCAAAGTAATAAAAATACCACCTCCTATTATGCTATGCGGTCGCATCCCCCGAACCATAGCTGATAAATAATAACCCACACAATATGGTATACTTACAGCGCTTTGTGGGTCTCGAATACACATATGGTAAAACAAATCCTGTTCATTTACTTTTTCCTTGTTCTTACCCCTTTGTGTAATCGAATTAGCTAAAAACATATGTATCACTCTTAATTCGGCTCTATCTATATCCAAATAAGAGTAATTTCCCCCTTTGAAACGGTGATGGCTTGTCATTTGACTCCACACACCGTGTGTATCAAAATTTTCATCTATCTTTCTACCGTTTAGTATCAATCCTCTACAATCGGCAGACGCTAACTCCTCAGGCGTATATATACGTAAAGCCTGAGCCATGTCCAGTAAAGACATGTGGCGCATCGAACCGCCTAACAAAAATCTAATAAAAGAACGATCGGTTAAACTAGCTACCCGATCATTCAACTCTATACTACATAACAATTCTTCACACCATACTTTATATACAGGTCTACGTATGGTGAATAAATGTACCCAGTCATTAAAAGAAGAATTACCATACCTCTGTACAAGTAATTCCCTAATTGGCCCGGCCAATTCTACAGCTTCTAAGGGTCCCCATTCTATGACCCTCGGTACCTCAACAACCTTAGAATGAAGAGTATGCAAACCCCTTTGATATTTTGGATAATCTATCCAAAGTCTGTCAAATCTCAGGTTCGGGTGCAACTCTTCCAAGTGCATATCGGAAAAGGTCATGACTGGATGAGGTATATCCTGCTTGTAGTAGTTATCCACCTCCTGTTGTTCCAAATTCTCAGCAGGAGCATTGCGGGCTTGGGATGAAGATTCACCCCTTTCATTCTGCAAAACACATCAAACACAATTTTTGTGCATCCAAATATGCATTAGTGTCAGCAAAATCATCAATCAAAATAATTACAATGACATGATCAATTTATATCAAACTTAAACTCATTTTCATATTTTTATCAAATCTATACTTTTTCAAATAAGCATATACGAAAATGTTCGCCAAGTTCATAAACATTCAACTCAAATAACATGTCAAAATAATCATTACTAGCAATTAAACAAGTCTCAAATGGCATTATCTTTCAAAAATCAAGTTCATGAATTTTAGACTTGAAAAAGTCCACTTTAATTCTCAAAATCATGTTTAGGCTCAAAGTTTGGATCATTTAACTACCTAAACATGTTACACTACTTAATTTAGCAACAATTCATGACAAAAATCGGCCATAACCTGTTTATATCAAAAAGCCCCAAATTGCTCAAGAACACAAACCCTAGATTACTCAAAATTTGAAGTTCAAGGCTTCTAATCATGTTAAACAGCATCAATCTAGGTTATACAAGCATAATATATAAACAATTTAAGCATAATTACACTAAAAAGCATCAAAATCAAATTGGAAAAAAAAATGACTCAAGAACACAAATTTCGAATTAAATGGTGTTTAGGTGTAGAAATTTACCGTTTTTCTTGAGTAATTCTTAGATAGCATCCTTCTCAACATGATTTTAGCAAAAGATTTGGTGATTAACGGTTAAAAATTGTGATTTTGGGGTGTATTTTTCGGGTTTTTGGGGTTTTTGTTCGCTGTTCTTCGCAGTGTTTTTGGGTGGGGGAGTGATCTGCTCTGTTTTTTACGTTTTATTTTTTTCTGGGTTTTGGTCCCTCCGCGAGTCGCGGAGATTTATGCTCCAAACTCCGCGAGTCGCGGATTTTGGTATTTTTTTTTTTATATTTTATAATCATTAACTTATTAAAACAATTAAGTAATTAATTTTAAAATTTTGTTTCCCTTGTTATTTAGGACGAGGTCGTTTCGGATCGATGTCCTAGTCCGTCCTTCGACAAAATTTTAAAATTTGTCTTTTTATAGCGATTGTTTTAAAAGCTAAGATTTTTGGGTTTTTTCAATGTTTTTGGCATACTCTAATTCAATAAGATTAAAAATAATGATAATAAAAGTTCTCGTCCCTCCCTCGGGTAAAGCAATTTCGGTTCAAAGACCTAGTCTTCAACTTACGACGAATTTTAAAAATCATATTCTTAACTTAATGAGATAAAGTAAATTTTTGTTTTTAAATTCACACAACTTAAATATAAAATTCAAAATTATTATTAAAAATTCACACCAAACTTAAAATTTGAAATGCATAAAATTAAAAATTTATATTTTAAAAATTCACACCAAACTTAATTTAAAAATTCATAAATTCATATCAAACTTATATTAATTTTTCAAATATTTACAATTTTAAATATATTGTTTTTACAAAATTTACAATATTAATTTAAGATTTAAATATTAATTTTAAAAACATGGTAAAAATAAATTTAAAAATCTTTTTGTCTTTTTATCCCACTTTAATCAATCAAATATTATCAAAAATATGCGCCCCTCTTTTCGGTAAAGTAATTTCGGTTCCAAGACCTAATTTAACTCATGACGAATTTTTGAAATATTTTGGTTTGATTGATTAAAGATATTTATACCTTAAGAATAAACGTTAAATTTCGCAGTGATGTAATAAATTTTTGAATGATATCAATAATTTCGGTCGCCAAACCTAATTTTATTCAATACCAATTTAATACTTTTTAGCGAACAAATTAGCGTTTATTATCAAAAGGTTAAAAATAAAAATAAAAATAAAAACTGTACAGACATACTTGTGAAATAGATTTCTTAGTTATATGATCTATCTCATTCATAAGATAGTCGGTTTAATTGGTTTTCCATGGCTACATAGGCGTAACCTCGAGCATTCAGTATCTTTTCTTCTAAACATATGAACGGTCCGTCTCTGCATAAAGTAACAAATTCGGTATTTGAATAGGTTTGATTATTGGAGCATTTACCTCCATGTGACCATTTTCCGCATTTGTGACATCGTTCTAGGTGTCGTGCTCTTCTTTTCGCTGCGGATTTTGATTTTCCTTTACCAAATTGTAACTTATTATCTTAGCATCTGGATTCTTTTCTAACTCCGTCCATTCTTTCTCTGATTACTGATACTATTTCACTCGGTAGTATGTCATTATTTCTTTTAGTGATCAAAGCGTGTAGCATTAGACCATGGTTTAGTTCACAGGCAGTCTTCATTTTGTAAAAACCTAAAAAAAATAAAAATTCAGAATGGGGGGAGAAGACTAGTTCTTTAGGGTCTGCTAGGGAAAGACCATTCGGGTTCCATTTTCGAGAACTACACGAAAACAGACAATCTAACTCTAACAGAAATACATATTATCCTTTAAAGACTTGATTCTCCCCACACTTAGTTAGCTGTGGTGTCGAAATTGTGATTAACTTCGTTGTCGACTTCCATCGGACCATGTATGTAATGTTTAACTCTGTGACCATTAACTTTAAATTCAATCCCATTTGAATTTATTAATTCTATCGTTCCGTATGGGAAAACTCTTTTGACTATGAATGGTCCAGACCATCTTGATTTCAATTTTCCAGGAAATAGCTTGAATCGTGAATTGAAAAGAAGAACTCTGTCTCCTTCTTTAAATTCTTTTGAACTTCTGATTCTTTTATCATGCCATTTCTTCGTTCTTTCTTTATAGATTAACGAATTTTCGTATGCTTCATGTCTTAATTCTTCTAATTCATTTAGTTGACTTAATCGTAGACGTCCGGCTTCATGTAAATCAAGATTACATGTCTTCAAAGCCCAAAATGCTTTGTGTTCAATTTCTACTGGAAGATGACATGCTTTTCCATAAACAAGTCTAAAAGGTGTGGTTCCAATTGGAGTTTTGTAGGCTGTTCTAAAAGCCCAGAGTGCATCCTCCAATTTAATGGACCATTCCTTCGGATTTGATCCTACGGTTTTCTCTAGAATACGTTTTAAAGCTCGGTTGGTATTTTCAACTTGTCCACTTGTTTGTGGATGATATGCGGTGGAGATTTTATGAGTTACTCCATATCTTTTAAGAACTTTCTCAAGTTGATTATTACAGAAATGAGTACCCCGATCACTTATTAAAGCTTTCGGTGTTCCAAACCTTGCAAAAAGACGTTTTAAAAAGTTGACTACAACTCGTGCATCGTTAGTTGGGAGAGCTTGTGCTTCCGCCCATTTAGATACATAATCAATGGCTACGAGTATATATAGATTATTATGAGATTTTGGAAATGGACCCATAAAGTCAATACCCCAAATGTCAAATACTTCACATACTTGGATGACATTTTGTGGCATTTCATCACGTTGACTTATTTTTCCGGCCCTTTGACATGCACCACAGGATTTGCAAAGAAGGTATGCGTCTTTGTAAATTGTAGGCCAATAGAATCCAGCTTCATAAACTTTTCTTGCTGTTAGTTGAGGCCCATAATGCCCTCCTGTTGGTCCTGTGTGACAATGGTTTAATATTTTACTAGCTTCATCTCCAAATACACATCGGCGTATTATTCCATCGGGACAACTTTTAAACAAATGTGGATCTTCCCAGAAATAGTGTTTTATATCACTGAAGAATTTCTTTCGTTTTTGGTACGATAATCCTTTTTCAAGGAATCCACAAACTAAGTAGTTTGCATAGTCTGCAAACCATGGGATTTCTTTATAATCTATCTTCAATAGATATTCATCAGGGAAGTTGTCTTGTATGGCCGATTCATTTAGAACTTCTAATTCGGGATTTTCAAGACGAGAAAGATGATCAGCGGCGAGATTTTCTGCTCCTCTTTTATCTCGAATTTCAATATCAAACTCTTGTAAGAGTAAGATCCAACGGATTAATCTTGGTTTAGCATCTTGTTTTGAAAATAGGTATCTAAGAGCAGAATGGTCGGTATAGACCACCGTTTTTGCTAGAACGAGATATGATCGAAATTTGTCAAAAGCAAAGACAATAGCAAGGAGTTCTTTTTCAGTAGTTGTATAGTTTGTTTGTGCTCCTTGTAATGTCTTACTAGCATAATATATAGGTTGAAATCGTTTTTCAATCCTTTGTCCTAAAACGGCTCCCATTGCAAAATCACTTGCATCGCACATTAGTTCAAATGGTAGATTCCAATTTGGCGTTATCATGATCGGCGCATTAGTGAGTTTCTCTTTAAGAATATTAAAAGATTTGATACACTCATCTGAAAAGATGAATGGCGCATCCTTTTCTAGGAGTTTATTCATAGGAGTGGCAATTTTAGAAAAATCTTTTATGAAACGTCGGTAAAAACCGGCATGCCCTAGAAAACTCCTAACTCCTCTAACATTGGTGGGATGTGGAAGTTTAGCAATTACATCTACTTTAGCTCTATCCACTTCAATTCCTTCTTTTGAAATTTTATGTCCAAGAACGATGCCTTCTTTAACCATGAAATGGCATTTCTCCCAATTAAGTACTAGATTTGATTTTTCACATCTAATTAGCATTCGTTCCAGATTAACTAGACATGATTTAAATGTATCACCGAAGACTGAAAAGTCATCCATGAAAACTTCCATGCATTCTTCTATCATGTCGTGAAAAATCGCCATCATACACCTTTGAAAGGTTGCAGGGGCGTTGCAAAGTCCAAATGGCATGCGTTTGTAAGCAAAAGTACCATAAGGGCACGTGAATGTGGTTTTCTCTTGATCTTCGGGTGCTATTGGAATTTGAAAATATCCGGAAAATCCATCTAGAAAACAATAGTAGCTATTTCCGGCTAATCTTTCCAACATTTGATCAATGAAAGGTAAGGGAAAGTGATCTTTTCTGGTGGCGTCATTTAATTTTCTATAATCAATACATACACGCCATCCTGTTACAGTCCTAGTAGGAATAAGCTCATTTTTCTCATTTGTAATGACAGTCATGCCACCCTTCTTAGGTACGCATTGAACTGGGCTTACCCATGGACTATCAGAAATTGGATATATCAAACCTGCATCTAGCAGTTTAAAAATCTCTTTCTTAACTACATCTTGCATATTAGGATTTAGTCTTCGTTGGCGTTGCACATACGTTTTATGACCTTCTTCCATAAGGATTTTATGTGTGCAATACGAAGGACTTATTCCTTTAATATCATGAATCTTCCATGCAATGGCTGGTTTATGAGCTTTCAACACAGAAATGAGTTGTGATTTCTCATTTTCAGTAAGAGAAGACGATATTATTACAGGTAATTCAGATTCACCATGTAAATAAGCGTATTCCAAATGGTTTGGAAGTGGCTTTAACTCTAATTTCGGAGGTTCTTCTATCGATGATTTATATCGATATCTGTCTTCTTCTTTTAGCATTTGAATTTCTTCTGTTGTTGGTTCATATCCATTAGCTATAAGTGTAGCTAACATTTCAGCTTCATCAATTGGTTCATTACCTTCTCCTAAAGAACATTCTCCTGTTCCTTGTAATTCTGGAAATTCTTCTA
Source organism: Rutidosis leptorrhynchoides (assembly GCF_046630445.1). Taxonomy (NCBI): domain Eukaryota; kingdom Viridiplantae; phylum Streptophyta; class Magnoliopsida; order Asterales; family Asteraceae; genus Rutidosis; species Rutidosis leptorrhynchoides. The sequence continues at coordinate 85,633,256 of NC_092340.1, read as the reverse complement.
ATAATTCTGCATGTGCATCTATAGTTTGAATATAATAACATGTATCATCTACAGATTGTGGTTGTTGCATTGCTCTATCAACTGAAAAGGTAACACTCTCATCCTCTATACTTAGGGTCAGTTTCTTACCGAACACGTCTATCATTGCTTTAGCCGTGTTTAAGAATGGTCTTCCTAATATGAGAGGAACTTGAGAATCTTCTTCCATGTCCAAAACAACAAAATCTACTGGAAATACTAAAGTACCAACTTTAACTAGCATGTTCTCCATTATCCCTCTAGGATATTTTATTGATCTATCGGCTAGTTGTATGCTTATTCTGGTTGGTTTCAATTCTCCAAGGTCTAGTTTAGCGTATAGTGAATACGGCATTAGATTTATACTAGCACCTAAGTCTGCCAATGCTTCTATTGAACTAAGACTACCCAGAAAACATGGAATTGTAAAACTTCCTGGATCAGATAGTTTTTCTGGTATCTTATTCAACAGTACTGCTGAACAATTAGCATTCATAGTAACAGCCGAGAGTTCTTCCATTTTCTTTCTATTCGTGATTAGATCTTTCAAGAATTTAGCATATCTAGGCATTCCTGAAATCACATCAATGAAAGGAAGATTTACATTTATCTGTTTAAACATATCCAAAAATTTGGATTGCTCGGCTTCAAGTTTCTCTTTCTTCATTTTACTCGGGTAAGGAAGTGGTGGTTGATATGGTTTAACATAAGGTTTATCCTTAACTTTGTTATCTTCATTAACCTTCTCAACTACCGGTTCTTTTTCCTTATCTTGATCAGGTTGTGGTTCTTGTGGAGTAGGAATAGTTTCATCAGAAGTTACAGGTATTTCAGGTGGTTTTAGTGTTGTACCACTTCTTGTGGTAATGGCTTTAGCTGTTTCATTTCGGGGGTTAGCATTTGTATCGCTTGGTAAACTTCCCGGTTTTCTTTCACCTATTAACCTTGCTAGGTTACTTACTTCTTGTTCCAGATTTTGAATAGAAGCTTGTTGATTTCTAAATGCTTGAGCATTTTGTTCATTAGTTTGTTTCTGAGATGTGAAAAACTGCGTTTGAGTTTCAACTAGCTTCGTCATCATATCTTCTAAATTCGGCTTTTTATCATCGGTTTGTTGTGGTGGTTTGTTTTGAAAATTAGGTCTTTGCTGATTATAAGTATTATTGGATACTTGTTGATTGCTAAGACCTTGTTGGTTGTTGTATGGAATATTTCGGTTATAATTCTGGTTTTGATTGTAAATCGGTCTTGGCGGTTGATAATTATTCTGATAATTATTTCCAGGCCTTTGGTTTATGTATGAAATATTCTCTCTTTGTTCCATTGTTAATTCAATACTGAGACAATCTTTTGTCAAATGTGGTCCTTCACACTGCTCACAACTAATTCGTATTGAGTGAATATCTTTAGTCATCTTTTCCATTCGTCTCTCCACAGCATCTATCTTTGCGGAAATGGAATCTAAGTCATGGCTAGAATCGGCTCTAGCTGCTTTAGATGATCTAACGATATCTTTTTCTTGGTGCCACTCATGTGAGTGGGAAGCAGTGTTATCAATAATTTTGTAAGCATCAGTTTCGGTTTTCTTCATAATAGAACCACCAGCTGCTATATCTATGTCTTTCCTTGTAGTGATGTCGCATCCTTGGTAGAATATTTGTACTATTTGATAGGTGTCTAAACCATGTTGCGGACATCCTCTTAACAACTTTCCATATCTTGTCCACGCCTCATATAGAGTTTCATTTGGTTTCTGTGTAAACGTAACAATTTCTGCTTGAAGTCTTACGGCTTTAGATGCAGGAAAGAATTGTTTAAGAAATTTGTCAACTAAAACGTCCCATGTATCGATCGCCCCTTCAGGTAACGATTCCAACCAATCTTTGGCTTCTCCCTTTAAAGTCCAGGGAAATAACATGAGATATATCTGTTCATCCTCTACTTCTCGGATTTTAAATAGTGTGCAGATCCTATTAAAGGTACGTAGATGTTCATTTGGATCTTCCTTCGGCGCACCACTAAATTGGCATTGATTAGTCACCATGTGTAGAATTTGACCTTTGATTTCATAATCTGGCGCATTAATGTCTGGATGAGTAATTGCGTGACCTTGGCCAGTGCGTTTAGCTCTCATTCGGTCTTCCATACTTAAAGGTTCCAGATTCTCCATAATTGAATTTGTTGAATCGGTATCACTAGATGATTCTGATTTAATGGTTCGTTCCTCAACAATCTCTGTTTGAATGATTAGTGGTTCCGGAGGAAGGTTTAGTGGTTCAGGATCTACGAACCGTTCCTGAATATTCTCCGGATTCTCAATTGTGAGGTCGGGTTCAAAAAATGGATTATCGGAAATTTGAACTGAAGTTCTTGGTCGACTGGATGACGATTCTAAAGAAAAATCAACGGCAGTTATATTTGCTAAATGTCTTGATCTAGTTACAGGTGGTGAACGTACAAAAGGTGGTGAACGTCTTTCTCGGTGCATTCACTGAATATCCTATTAGTTTTAAAAAAAAAAAAAAAAATTTATAATAAGTTATCCAATCAATAGACTTTTCTGATTTTGCCCACGTTTCGAATAGCCAAAAGATGCAGCAGAGGGGCAGGATTCGTTTGGTCTCAATATAATTGAGGACTGTTTGGCTCCAATAACCCGGTCCACGTACAAATCCAACTATTACTACGAACCAAAAAATTTTGATGTCTATTAATTTAACCACTTAAAATAAATTTTCGTAATTTTAAGAAATTTAGATAAGAAGTAGAATAAAAATCTATGTCCTAAAAACTAGAATAGCGAGAAATAAGAGAGAAAAAGAGTTCGTCGAAAAAGGTCGAAAAACGAAAAATGGTTAAAAAATAAAAGGTGACGGAAAAATAAAAGAAACTTATAAAAACTTAAAAATACTTGACTAACCTAACCTTATTACTACAACTAACTTAAAATTATAATCGCAAATTGAAATTACTAATTGGAATGATAATTGATACATAGTAAAAGGTCTAAAAATATTAAAGCTTACAGGAAAAACTAAATCCCAAATGGAAATAACTTAAAAAGAAACTAAAACTTAAAAAGGCGTCGCAAAATTCTAAAGCACCTAAATCTTAGTCTAAAAAAAAAGCACTTAAGGAATTCTACGGCAAAGCCTAAAAATCTAGGAGTAAAAATAACTATAGCAAAAACTAAGTTTAAAATTAAATATGAGCTAAAAATACAAATATTACGCTACAACGATTAAAAAGGGACAAAATATAAAAATATATAAAAAGTTGTAAAAAGTACAATTTTTATAAAAATATTATTTTTATATTATTTATTTAATAAAACTACTAATTTTACAATTTAATTAAACTTATTTAAACTAAAAATACAAATTAATTAAAAAGTAAAAGTTAAAATAAGACTAATAATAATAATAATAATAATTATTAGGGTTAAATAATAATAATAATTAATTAATACCCGTAATTAATGTTGGTTTAGGGTTTTTTGTCGCCTGTCAGAAAGTCTCCGCGAGTCGCGGCAATTAAAGCATCAAACCCTGCGAGTCGCGGGGTTACAGAATTCAGCTGACAGGTTTAAATATTCGACGCGTTTTTTTTTCTTTATTTATTTTTTTTTTATTTTCTGTTTTCTGTTTTTTTCTATAAATAAAAGATATTTAATAAAACTTATATTTTTATAAATTAATATAAAAATAAAGAAACTTATAAAACTTAAATATTTAACAAAATCTTAAAAAATACTTATATTTTTGTTTTTCTTTTTATATTTTTGAATAATTAAAACGTATTTTTACAAAAACGAATTTTAATAAAAGTTAACTAAAATTTTTTTTTTTATATTAGCGTTGCGCTTCCGGCTTTTAAGAGATGTCCCAGGCAACGGCGCCAAAAATACTTGATGTCATGCGAGGTGTATATAAAATAGCTTTATATTTTACTAGGAAAAACTATTAAATACGATACAATTTTACACAAGATATTTATTTATTTATAGAATGGATATACTTAAACCTTGCTACAACACTTATAGGCAGTGTACCTAATCGTAAAGTAGTGTAGTTTTTAGTAAGTCCGGTTCGTTCCACAGGGAAATCTTTAAACAAAGCTTAACGCTATATTAGTTTACTTTTATAAAAATACAAACATATATATAAGTAATATTATTATTATAAAAGGGGGGTTTTTACCGTTTAATGACCGGTTTGTCGATTTTAAGACTTTAGTCGCAGTTAAAACCAAATGTAAAATATTAAAAATAAATACAAGACTTAAATTAAAGCATGAAGTAAATAACGATAAATGAAATTGCGAATAATAAAAGTGCGATAAAATAAACTTGCGATAATTAAAAAGTACGATAATTAAAAGTGCGATTAAATACAATAACAATAAAAAATGCGATAATTAGAAGTGCAATTAAATATAAAATAAAGGAAATTAAATATGAAATAAAAGAATTATGCTTATTTAAACTTCCGTAATCATGATGTTTGACGTGTTGATTTTAGTTTTATGCCCATGGGTTAATTGTCCTTTGTCCTGGATTATTTAATATGTCCGTCTGGTTTTTGTCCATAACAGTCCATCAGTCATAAATATAAAGTGCGAGTGTCCTCGTCAAATTATTATTATACCCGAAGTTAAATATTCCAACTAATTGGGGATTCGAATTGTAACAAGGTTTTAATACTTTGTTTAATGAATACACCAGGTTATCGACTGCGTGTATACCAAGGTTTTACTACTTTGTTAACAATTACACCAATTACCCTTGAATGTAATTCACCCCTGTTTCAACAAGTTTATTAACTATTAATCCATTTCCGTGTCCGGTTAAATGAACGATTATTCGTACATATAAATACCCCGCCCATCGTGTCCGATTGAGTGTATATGGTAATTTATAGGGACGCCCAATTATAAATCTTTATATTAACATTAACAAACTATCATTTAGTTAAACAAATATAAAGCCCATTAATAGCCCATAGTCTAATTTCCACAAGTGTCGTTCTTTTGTCCAAACCCCAATTATGGTACAAAGCCCAATTACCCAATTTTAGTAATTAGCCCAACATCATGATTACTTCGTTTTAAATAAGCATAATAATAACTTAGCTACGAGACATTAATGTAAAAAGGTTGAACATAACTTACAATGATTAAAAATAGCGTAGCGTTACACGGACAGAATTTCGACTTACACCCTTACAACATTCGCTAACATACTCTTATTATTAGAATTAAAATTAAAATTAAAATTAAAATATAAATTATATATATATATTTTACGTATATATGAGAGAAGAGAGAAAAATATTATGAAAAATGATCAGAATTCGGTTTGCTTTATAGGCAGTTTTTCAATTTGGGGCTCCGCGACTCGCGGTGAAAACCTCTTCAAACTCCGCGAGTCGCGGAGAATGAATTTACAGCTCAGTCCTTGGAGTCTTTCTCTGCCGACGGTTTTTTATTTATAAATATAATATATATATAATTAATATAATTAATTATATATTATATTATATTTATATACATAGTTAACTTATAATTTTTAGTCCGTTGCGTCGAGCGTTAAGAGTTGACTCTGGTCCCGGTTCCGGATTTTCGAACGTCCTTGCGTACAATTTAATATCTTGTACTTTGCGTTTTGAATCTTGTACTCTTGTAATTTCGAGACGTTTCTTATCAATAATTGGAACCTTTTTGATTGTCTTTTGTACTTTTGAGCTTTTTGGTCGTTTGCGTCTTCAATTCGTCGAATCTGTCTTTTGTCTTCACCTTTTATTATTTAAACGAATATCACTTGTAAATAGAACAATTGCAACTAAAAGCTTGTCTTTCTTGAGGAATAATGCTATGAAATATATGTTCGTTTTTAGCATTATCACATGTTAAGCAATCAAACTTGTTAAGACTTGATTAATTGAAATAGGTTTTATATAGACAATTGACCACCCAAGTTGACCGGTGATTCACGAACGTTAAAACTTGTAAAAACTATATGATGTCATGTATATGGATATATATATATATATATATATATATATATATATATATATATATATATATATATATATATATATATATATATATATATATATATATATATATATATAGTTAACATGGTATTATGATAAGTAAACATATCATTAAGTATATTAACAATGAACTACATATGTAAAAACAAGACTACTAACTTAATGATTTCGAAACGAGACATATATGTAACGATTATCGTTGTAACGACATTTAATTGTATATATATATATATATATATATATATATATATATATATATATATATATATATATCATATTAAGATATATTAATATATCATAATATCATGATAATGTAATAACTTAACATCTCATTTGATATAATAAACAATGAGTTAACAACACTTAACAGGATCGTTAACCTAAAGGCTTCAAAACAACATTTACATGTAACGACTAACGATGACTTAACGACTCAGTTAAAATGTATATACATTTAGTGTTTTAATATGTATTTATACACTTTTGAAAGACTTCAAGACACTTATCAAAATACTTCTACTTAACAAAAATGCTTACACTTTTGAAATACTTCTACTCGTATGCACCCGTATTCGTACTCGTACAATACACAGCTTTTAGATGTATGTACTATTGGTATATACACTCCAATGATCAGCTCTTAGCAGCCCATGTGAGTCACCTAACACATGTGGGAACCATCATTTGGCAACTAGCATGAAATATCTCATAAAATTACAAAAATATTAGTAATCATTCATGACTTATTTACATGTAAACAAAATTACACATCCTTTATATCTAATCCATATACCAACAATCAAAAACACCTAAAAACACTTTCATTCATCAATTTTCTTCATCAAATTGATCTCTCTCAAGTTCTATCTTCAAGTTCTAAGTGTTCTTCATAAATTCTATAAGTTCTAGTTTCATAAAATCAAGAATACTTCCAAGTTTGCTAGCTTGCTTCCAATCTTGTAAAGTGATCATCCAACCTCAATAAATCTTTCTTATTTACAGTAAGATATCTTTTTAATACAAGGTAATACTCATATTCAAACTTTAATTCAATTTCTATAACTATAACAATCTTATTTCAAGTGGAAATCTTACTTGAACTTGTTTTCGTGTCAAGATTCTGCTTCAAGAACATTCAAGCCATCCAAGGATCCTTTGAAGCTAGATATATTTTTCTCATTTCTAGTAGGTTTATCCACAAAACCTGAGGTAGTAATGATGTTCATAACATCATTCGATTCATATATATAAAACTACCTTATTCGAAGGTTTAAACTTGTAATCACTAGAACATAGTTTAGTTAATTCTAAACTTATTCGCAAACAAAAGTTAATCCTTCTAACTTGACTTTTAAAATCAACTAAACACATGTTCTATATCTATATGATATGCTAACTTAATGATTTAAAACCTGAAAACACGAAAAACACCGTAAAACTGGATATACGCCGTCGTAGTAACACCACGGGCTGTTTTGGGTTAGTTAATTAAAAACTATGATAAACTTTGATTTAAAAGTTGTTCTTCTGGGAAAATGATTTTTCTTATGAACATGAAACTATATCCAAAAATCATGATTAAACTCAAAATGGAAGTATGTTTTCCAAAATGGTCATCTAGACGTCGTCCTTTCGACTGAAATGACTACCTTTACAAAAACGACTTGTAACCTGTATTTCCGACTATAAACTTATACTTTTTCTGTATAGATTCATAAACTTAAGTTCAATATGAAACCATAGCAATTGGATTCACTCAAAACGGATGAAGAAGTTATGGGTAAAACAAGATTGGATATTTTTACTTGTTGTAGCTACGTGAAAATTGGTAACAAATCTATACAAATCATATCCTAGCTAACTTATATTGTATTATACATGTATTCTAATATATTATGTAATCTTGGGATACATAGACACGTATGCAAATGTTTTGACATATCATATCGACCCATCTATATATATTATTTGGAACAACCATAGACACTCTATGTGCAGTAATGTTGGAGTTAGCTATACAGAGTTGAGGTTGATTCCAAAAATATATATACTTTGAGTTGTGATCTAGCCTGAGACGTGTATACACTGGGTCATGGATTGGGTCAAGATAATATATATCAATTTATTTCTGTACATCTAACTATGGACAACTAGTTGTAGGTTACTAACGAGGACAGCTGACTGAAAATATTTAATACATTAAAACGTATTAAAAAATGTTGTAAATATATTTTGAACATACTTTGATATATATGTACATATTTGTTATAGGTTCGTGAATCGACCAGTGGCCAAGTCTTACTTCCCGACGAAGTAAAAATCTGTGAAAGTGAGTTATAGTCCCACTTTTAAAATCTAATATTTTAGGATGAGAATACATGCAGCTTTATAAATGTTTTACAAAATAGACATAAGTACGCAAAACTACATTCTATGGTTGGATTATTAAACCAAATATCGCCCTTCAAGTCTGGTAGCCTAAGAATTAGGGAAATGGCCCCTAATTGACGCGAATCCTAAAGATAGATCTATTGGGCATAACAACCCCCATTCAGGTTATGGATGGTTTAGTACTTCGAGATTATTATACAGACGAGAGGTTCTATTTTGGGGATATTCTATGCATTAAGTTAACGTCGGTTACCAGGTGTTCAATATATGAATGATTTTTTTATCTCTATGCAGTTTGCGAAATGCATGATAAGAGATGTGTTATAAAAATGAAATCTTGTGGTCTATTATTATGATTTAATAATATGTAGGTTAAACCTATAACTCACCAACAATTTTGTTGACGTTTTAAGCATGTTTATTCTCAGGTGATTATTAAGAGCTTCCGCTATTGCATACTAAATTAAGGACAAGATTTGGAGTCCATACTTGTATAATATTGTTTAAAAACTGCATTCGAAGACTTATGTTGATGTGTAATATTATTGTAAACCATTATGTAATGGTCGTGTGAAAAACGCTATATTTTAGATTATCATTATTTGATAATCGTCGTAATATTTTAAAGGTTATGGTTTGTTTTAAAATCGAATGCAGTCTTTGAAAAACGTCTCATATAGAGGTCAAAACCTCGCGATGAAATCAATTAATATGGAACGTTTATAATCAATATGAATGGGACATTTCAGTTGGTATCCGAGCGTTGGTCTTAGAGAACCAGAAATTTGCATTATTGTGTCTTATCGAGTTTGTTAGGATACATTAGTGAGTCTGGACTTCGACCGTTTTTTCTTTAAAAACGATCACTTTTGTTGGAAACTATATATTATTAACATGTAAATATTATGTGATATATTAACCTCTTAATGTGTTTGATATTGTGTGATAGATGTCTACCACTAGTACAAATCCCATCGACTCACCTAATAATAATGAAGAGTCGAATATAATTTGGAAAGATTCACAAATTCCCGAAGAAGAGGAACCGAAAGAAGAGGAACCGGAAGAAGGGGACCGGAAGAAGGGAACCGAAAGAAGAGGAATCAGAAGAGGAGGAACCGGAAGAAGAAGAGGTTCCGGAAGAAGAAATATTGATACCTATAGTAAATCGATTAAATAAAAGAAAATCCTCAACCAACGGACCAAAGTTAATAATGGTCAATAGTGTTTCCACCGAGGAAGCAAAATATTGGGAAGATTATCAATTTTCTGATGAATCGGATCCCGATGAGGATTCCGATGATGTTATAGAAATTACCTCGACCCAATTTAATAAAGCGAAAGAAAATAATAAGGGAAAAGGTATAAAAATAGAGAAACCCGATTCCAACCCCGATGAACTTTATATGTATCGGCAACATCCGTATTTCTTAAAATGTAACAATGACCCGGGAACCTCTAAACCACCAGGTTTTTCTAAGCCATTGTGGAAAACGACAGCTCGTATTAGGGGAGCATCATATATCCCTAGGAAATTAGCAAAACGAACCAAGTCCGAAGAAGAAGAAACGAGTGAGTCGGATTAAAGAGTTGTAATCATGTTGTGTAATATATGTAATATAGTGTGCTTGTACTTTTATGTTCTATGTAAAAATTGCTTGTATTGTTTGTTAATTATCTTTTACGAATCTAATCCTTGTCTATTTTACAGTATAAAAACAAAATGGACGTTAAGGGTAGACAACCGAATATTTTAGAAGACCTACCAGAGGATATGATTGAGGAAATCTTGTCTAGAGTCGGTCAGAATTCATCAGCACATTTAGTTATGGCGAAATTAACTTGTCAAACATTTGAAAGACTTTCCAGAAATGCCTTAGTTTATAAAAGGCTTTCCTTTGATAGGTGGGGTATATCACATTGGAGAGACCGTAAGTTACGACGTGTTTTCTTTAAAGCGTTAAATGCGGGGAACCCAAATGCAATTTTACGCTACGGGTTAAGAACCTATTTTGACTCAACATATCCCAACATAGGATTTCGTGAGTTAGAAAGAGCTTCTAACATGCAACATAAAGAAGCATGTTATGCTTACGGGTTAATAATGTTCGCTTCTCATCAAATTGAGAAAAAGAACATTGGGTTACAACTTTTAAATAAAACATTCCCACAAGTGATGGACTCGGTAGTTGAGATGAGAAACAAGGTTTTTAGATTATTACGGGACTGTTGGACATTACGAAACCCTCGTCCTTTTGACGACATTACAACATGCTGTCTTGTCAATGGTCACAACGGTTATGTTCCACAAGACCAAGGATGAGAAGTAGTCATAGTAAAACCAGAATGCATGACTTGTTTTTGGACGTATGAATTACGTGTCTTTATTGCCTTTGTTGAACGACTTGCGTATTAACTAGAATTGTCTTCACAACTGTTTTGTATCAGAGTTTTTATGTGCTATATTTCATGCTATATGTAAAATAGCGGTATTGTAAGTTTGCAAAATATTGTATAAAAGTTTGAATGTAAAATATTATTATAATCAGTTTTCATATAGAAGTGTATTAGTTGAATTGTATGTTAGCTATTAAGTATGAACTTAACGGGTAGGTATTACCCGAATTAAAACTTATGAAACGCTAATATGAAGAAAAAGCTTTTATAAATGAGTTCATATTATGCTACGGAATACTATTGACTACACTTAATATTCTATATGATTAACTTAATTCTTTTGGCTATTTTTGAAGGAAATGGCACCGACTACTCGTCAGAACTTGAACATGAGTGAGGAAGACTTCTGTGCTTTCCTTGCAGCAAATATAGCCGCAGTACAGGCTGCAATGCAAAACAACAATAAATCAGGGTCTAGTAGTGGAGTTAACTCCACAGGAAACAGTGTAGGATGCTCCTACAAGGCTTTCACTACCTGTAAACATCTGGAATTCGATGGAACTGAAGGACCAGTTGGACTGAAACGATAGACCGAAAAGGTCAAATCTGTGTTTGCTATAAGCGAATGTGCTGAGGAAGATAAGGTAAAGTATGCCACGCATACCTTCACAGGTACTGCGTTAACATGGTGGAATACTTATCTCGAACAAGTGGGACAAGATGTTGCTTACGCACTACCGTGGTCAGCATTCAAACACTTAATGAACGAGTAGTACCGTCCTAGAAACGAGGTCAATAAGCTCAAGGTAGAGCTTAGAGGGTTACGAACACAAGGGTTTGATATTACCACGTACGAACGACGATTCACAGAGTTGTGCCTATTGTGTCCGGGAGTGTTCGAAGATGAAGAAGAGAAAATCGACGCATTTGTAAAAGGGTTACCGAAAATGATCCAAGAGGATATAAGTTCACACGAGCCCGCTCCATACAAAAGGCAAGTCGAATGGCTCATAAACTTATAAATCAAATTGAGGAAAGGATTAAAGAACAGGCGACCGAAGAAGCCAATACGAAACAAGTCAAGAGGAAATGGGAAGAAACCAGTGACAAGGGTCACAATTTCAATAATCAACCCAACAATCATAACTACAATCGTACCAATTTTTGCAACAATAAACGCAACAACAACAACTACCCCAGCAACAACTACAACAACCGTTTCAACAACAATAACAACCGCAACAACAACAATCCCAACAATAACAACAAGAGGCAGAAATTCTGCCAGAGATGTGAAGGATACCATCCAACTGGGCTCTGTACAGCAGTGTGTACTAAGTGTAATAGAAAGGGCCATGGTACGACAAAGTGCGAAATCTACGGATCAATGGCTAAGGGAACAAATAATGCCGGAACAAGTTATGCAGATATTACCTGTTTCGGATGCGGGAAGAAGGGCCATTACAAAAATATGTGTCCAAATCAGGGGGATAATAATGGGCAAGGCCGAGGAAGAGTCTTCAACATTAATGCGGTTGAAGCGCAGGAAGACCCGGAGCTTGTTACGGGTACGTTTCTTATTGACAATACATCTGCTTATGTTTTATTTGATTCGGGTGCGAATAGAAGCTATATGAGTAAGGATTTCTGTGCTAAATTAAGTTGTCCATTGACGCCTTTTGTAACGACCCTGGATTTTCTAACGTTTATTTATTAATAATTGTTATTATTAATACGTGTGATAAAACGAATGTATGTTATTACATTTACATGTTGCCATGACAAAACGTACTTGACTTTAATTGTCCGAAACGTCTTTGTGACACCCGAGACTTTCACGAATAATATTTTTAGATATTATTTACATTCATGATTAGTTTTATTAATCATTTTAATTAACTAAGGTTGTTGGTTAATTACTTGGGCTTTTGTTGGACTTTATTTGTTAATTATTGAACTTGGGCTTTGTTTAATGTTAATGGACTCATGGTTTTGGGCTTATAAGCCCACCCTACACTTTAAGTGGACTAACTAGCCACTCTTTCAGTTGTAAGTATTAAATTGAACCTTAACTAGTTAGTTTGAGAGAATTGGAGTCTAGTTGCTCTTAATTCCCATGTAAACACACCCATTAACCACACTTTTGAAGCTTTACATGCTAGAGACCACCAAACAAAGCCCTCCCCCCTTGGATGAGCTGCAGGCCGTGGCCTAGATGGGCACAAAGGGAGTTCAAATCTTTTTTTTACATTACTTGTTTACTTGCATTACTCTTCACTTTCTCACACACACATACTTGCATTTTTCTCTCAAAGTTCTCTCATCTTTCTCTCTTTTTCCTCTAAAAGATTGTAAGTACCTTGAGCAACTTTTTCTTCTTCTCTTCTTGTAAAAACCGAATACATACATGAATCATCATCATCATTTGTTGTTTGCTACTTGTTCTTGATTTTGTTTAACTACTTGTCTTGTTAATTGTTGTTACTTACTTTCATGTTACAAGAATAAACTTTCTAGTTTGATTCTTCATAATATCTTGTATTTATCAAGAACACAAGAACATAAACTTACTAGTTTATGATTTTACTTTCATTGTTTCAAAAGTTTGTAAGTTCATAGTTGTTAAATTCATACTTGTAGTTCTTGAAGTAAACTTAAAGTTTACTTTACTTAAAGATCAAACCTTGGTTGAATCTTTAAAAGTATGAACAACCATGAACCTTTTACTTGTTTATTTAGTTTTACTTGCACTTTAATTTTATGATTTTGGTTGTTGTTGGTCAAGTACTACAAGTTAGTCTTGATCTCATATCTCTTGAAACTAAAAGTTAACTTAAAAGTTCAAGAACATGTAAATAAGTTTTCTTTAAATATAACTTTGTATACTTATGCTTGATCTAGACTTTTGGGTCTTGGATCTTCAAGATCTAACTAAGAACTATGTTCTACATCTTAAGATCTTGATTAGTTAGTTTACTTTTAAGTTTGTAACTTGTTATTAGCTTTAAAGTCCATGTATGTGTTTGATCTAAGACTTTGATGTAACTTTGGTTCATCAAACTTCATACAACTCTTAAGTGAGTTGTACTTCATGTCTTAGACTTGCACTTGGGTTATGATGGTCAAATCTTGGTCAAGATGATGCAAACACATCAACGAGTTGTACACTTGAAGCTATACGCATCAAGGATGAGAACCGTGATAAGCATCAAGCATCAAGACCACCGGAACTCACTTTTAACTTCCTATTTTCTGTTTACAGCCCTCTGTCCTACTGTTTCTGTAACAGACCAGTAGACCTGGGCTACTGAGACCCTGATTTTCAAATATATCGTTTCGAGTAGATAACTTTTCATATAGGACTCGTCTTAATCCAAGTTACGGTTTAGGATTTATGGCCCTCCGATCGTCACTATGTCCTTTTAACGTTGTGCAGAAATTTCTGACCTACTCGCACTTAGACCGTCGCCACGGTCAAAAAAATAAGAGTTTGCTTCTGTAAATATTACCACACTTAAAGAACTCATATACGGAGCCATGGCCACTGGTCTCACCTTAATTCAGTAAGGGTAGAGGCCATGGTGACTGACTGAAATCAGCCTTTGTTTTAAACTACTTTCATAAACGAAACTTACTTTACGCCTTTTGTTTGATGATGAATGATGATGACCCTTAAGACCTTATTTACATACTTTTAAACCTATTAAGACGATTTACTGACTTAGTACTATTTGACTTAGGTTGAGGACATTCGGACCGATTACTTGCACACCTTTTTCGAACCAACTTTACGACTACATTATCATTATGAGTTATAGCATTCCCTTTTTACTTTAACTTATTTTGGGAACTGAGAATACATGTGGATTTTATGTTTTACATACTAGGCACGAGTACTTAAACTTATATATGTGTGGGTTATACAACGGCATAAACATTCCCTTTAGCTCGGTAACGTTTAATCATTGGTTTTTGAACCGTGAACGCGAATCTTAGATATGGATCCATAGGGTTTGACATCCCCACTCGGGCTAGTAGCGCTAGCATTTAACGAGTGTTTAATACTTCGTAGACATACGCACTTGCCAAGTGTACTTTCAGGGGGTATAAACGTTAAGTTAGTTACCAAGTGCCCACGGTTAACATATACTTTATCATACTGTTTTGAAACGCTCTTTGTAGCACTGAAATCTCGTGGCCTACCTTACTTACTGTTATACTTAAACTATAGCTCACCAACCTTTGTGTTGACATTTTTAACCATGTTTTTCTCAGGTGCTTGAGGTTAGCTTCTGCTGTGTACTAGTCGTGCTGTAGACACCCGCTGCTTAGAGTTGTCATCGCATGAACTACTTTACTTTGCATTCAAACTTTAGTACTTTTGAATTATGACTTGTAACGACCATTGTGGTCACATACACTTATTATTTGCTTCTACTTAGTGAAGCATGCTTTTGGATTGTAAAACATTCGATGTTGGTTTAGACATCACTTTATTTATTGAATGCAAACTCTTTTTGAAAACGCATATAGTACTTAACCTTGTAATGATCCTGTTGTTGATGATTCGTACACGATGGTTTTGTACGGGGCATCACATTTGGTATCAGAGCATTGGTTGTAGGGAATTAGGTTGCATTAGTGAGTCTAAGACCGACCCGAGTAGGATTCACTAATAGGACTAATCTACAACTTGCTAGTTTACGTGTTACTGCTGAACTTACTGCATGCTGCTGCTTACTTTTACTGCTATATGCCTTATGCTATTACATGATTTCACTACTGCATGATATTACTTGCTTTCGATTGCATACTACCTTCGTACGATTTGCTGTTATTGCCATGCTACTTATTGTTATACATGATTTAAATTGTTGGCCTAATACGTGCTTGCTTTATGACTTACTGACATGGAAAAATTATTTTCCTTGTTCAGATGTCGGATGTACCACCTGCTAGCATTTTGGGCAGTTTAGACTCTTCAGCTACCCCACCTACCACCGTTGCCGATCCACCGATCCCGATATGCACGAGTGACCCCGGCGATTCATCTTCCGGGACTAGCAGCCTGCACCAGTGGCTACTATTGACGGACACACGGACCCTGCGGAGATTCCAGCTCCGTCTGCTCCCGGATACTCGGAGTCACAGCCCCGCATTGGCGGTGTTGTGATCCCCGCGGAGTTCGGGGAAGGGCCATTCCGTAACCATATGCGCATGCCATGCTGACGCGCTCCAGATGGACGTTTAGTGCCGATTCCGCCATTCAGACACAGAGAGATGTTGGCCACCTTCGGAGTACCAGTTCAGCCACCCGTGTCACCACCACATGATTCTGATGATCCTTCATCCGATGACTCCTCTACAGATGACTCCAGTGACTCCGACAAAGAGAACCTTGATGACGTACCTATACAGGCACCCTCCACCCCGCCGAAGAAGCGGTACCGTCCTGATGGCACCGTCATTCCAGCGGTGAATGGAGGCCGTGCTTTCACTGACACTTTTGGTCGGCGTCGAAGGGTTACTGCCCGTAAACGGCTTGTGCCGTACCCTGCCGACCCACAGACACGTAAGGCACCTCGTTACGTGCTGACTATTTCTGGAGCCGGGACATCTGCACCCCGTTTTGTGCGGTCTGCACCATCCGCTCCACCGGCCCCACCTGCACCACCGGCACTGCCTGCCCCACCATCTCCCACAGTCGAGTAATTGACAAGGGAGGTGGGAATCCTCCGAGCTCAGGTTACTGAGCTCGAGGAGCAGTTGGCTCAGGTTTTGGACATCCTACACCCACCTTCACCGTAGGACTTTTTATTAGATTTTGTGATGTAATCTAGTTGTAGTTTATTGTATTACTCATGTATTGTACGAACTTATTCGGATGTATGAAACTTATTATTATTATTAATGGAACTTTGCATTATTTAATCTTTGCACGATGTTCTATTTACGTTACTGCATGATGATTCTGTGGTATTCGTACCTAGATGCGTTATTTAATAACATGTGATGTTTTGATTCCATGTTGGTTACTATATACTATATTATTACTACTTGCATACTGGATTTTGACTTGAGTCAAAATTTTTGTTTAGAACATCATGGCTAACGGTCGATCCACACCTACTGCTGCTCAAATTGAAGAGATGATCCAAGAACGTGTAGCCGCAGCCCTAGCAGAAAGAAACCTCCAAGCTCCACCGCCACCACCACCGGTTATCCCACCCGTTCGAAATGGGTGTACTTACAAGGAATTCCAGAGCTGCAAACCACATAACTTCAGTGGAACCGAGGGACCGGTTGGTCTCACCAGATGGTTCGAGAAACTTGAATCAGTATTTCGAGTTAGCAACTGTTCGGAGGACAACAAGACCAAGTTTGCTTCGTGCACGCTATCTCGCGCTCTAACGTGGTGGAACACGTTAGCTCAAGCGAAAGGCATTGATGAGGCGTATGCTATGCCATGGGAGGAATTCAAAGTGGCTATGATTGATGAGTATTGTCCGAGAACCGAAATTCAGAAGATGGAAATGGAATTCATGCAGTTAAAGGCCGTTGGGAACGACCTTGATGGTTACAATAGGAGATTTTTGGAACTAGCTCTTATGTGTCCGACAATGGTCACCCCGGAATTCAAGCGTATGGAGAGATACTTCTGGGGACTCCCTAAGTCCATCAAAGGAAACGTCTCATCATCCAAACCACCGAATGTTCCCGAAGCAATGAGCATGGCGCATACTCTCATGAACCAAATCATTATTGATGAGCCGGAGAAGGCTAAGCTTGAGACTGGTAGTAGTGAAAAGCGAAAGTGGGATAACAATAACAACAACAACAACAACAACAACAACCACCACCACAACAACAGGGGGAGAACCTATGACCAGACCCCCGCCAAGAGGCAACACAACGGTGGAAACCCCAACCCCAACAACAACACCAACTCCAACCTGAACTACAAGGGAACCTTACCACAATGCAAGAGGTATTACAAACACCACACTAGGTATTACAATGTTGTCTGTGAGAAGTGTCAACGGGCTGGGCATATCGGGAAAGACTGCAAGGTCACCACCTTGAATGGGAAGCCGAACACCAATGGACCGAAGAAGTGCTACGAATGCGGACAAACGGGCCATTTCAGAAATGCGTGCCCAAACAAGCGAAAAGACGGCGGACCACCCCGTGGTAGAGCTTTTAATGTTAATGCAAGGGACGCATGCGAAAACCCCGACTTGGTGACAGGTATATTCAAAATCAACAACCTTTTAGCTTCTGTCTTGTTTGATACTGGTGCGGATAGAAGTTATGTATGTAGACATTTTTGCGATAAGATTAATTGGTCATTAGTCCCGTTAAAAGAGAGTATGCTTGTCGAGGTCGCCAACGGTAAACTTGAAAAGGTTGACCACATTAGTCGAGGAGCTATTATCAACATAGCTGGTACAGATTTCGAAATTGACTTGATACCTATCAAACTGGGAAGTTTTGACGTGATCGTCGGTATGGATTGGTTGAGCAAGATAAAGGCCGATATTATCTGTGGAGATAAAGCACTTCGCATACCACAAGGAGATGGCGAACCACTGGTTATCTATGGAGAGAGATGTACCTCGAACTTGAACCTCATTAGTTGCGTGAAAGCGCAAAAGATTATGAAGAAGGGACGTTTTGCTGTCCTAGCACATGTGAAAGCGGTAGAAACTGAGGTGAAGAGCTTGAACGACGTTCGAATTGTGAACGAATTTTCTGATGTCTTCCCAGAGGAATTGCCTGGATTGCCGCCGCAAAGAGCAGTAGAGTTTCAGATTGATTTAGTGCCAGGAGCTGCACCTGTAGCTCGCGCACCTTATAGACTCGCACCTTCCGAGATGCAAGAATTACAGAGCCAACTACAAGAACTGTTAGATTGAGGGTTTATCCAACCAAGTTTCTCGCCTTGGGGTGCACCTGTGTTGTTTGTAAAGAAGAAGGATGGATCCTTCTGTATGTGTATCGATTACCGCGAACTCAACAAATTGACTATCAAGAATCGGTATCCTCTTCCACGAATTGACGATCTTTTTGACCAACTACAAGGATCGAGCGTTTACTCAAAAATCGATTAGCGATCCGGATATCACCAGCTGAGGTTGAAGGAAAGTGACATGATGAAAACTGCATTCAGGACCCGTTATGGTCATTATGAGTTTCTCGTGATGCCATTCGGTTTGACAAATGCACCTGCCGTGTTCATGGACCTCATGAATCGTGTCTACAAGCCGTACTTGGATAAGTTTGTTATCGTCTTCATAGATGATATCCTCATCTACTCTAAGAGCGAAGAAGAGCATGAGCAACACCTCAGACTAGTACTTGAACTCTTGAGACAAGAGCAACTTTATGCCAAGTTCTCCAAGTGTGAATTTTGGTTGAAGGAAGTTCAATTTCTGGGTCATGTTGTGAGCGACCAGGGTATCAAAGTTGATCCCGCCAAGATTGAAGCCATCAGCAAGTGGGAGACCCCCACTACTCCAACGCACATTCGCCAATTCCTAGGTCTCGCCGGTTACTACCGAAGATTCATCGAAGGATTTTCTCTGATTGAACGTCCTTTGACCGCGCTGACTCACAAGGGCAAGAAGTTCATTTGGGAACCCGCACACGAATCAGCATTCCAAACTTTGAAGAAGAAGTTGACCATCGCACCTATCCTATCGCTTCCCGAAGGCAGTGACGATTTCGTTGTTTATTGCGATGCTTCGAAGAGTGGTTTTGGTTGTGTACTGATGCAACGATCAAAGGTTATCGCCTATGCCTCCCGCCAATTGAAGATTCACGAGCGGAACTACACTACTCACGATCTTGAACTTGGAGCCGTTGTCTTTGCGCTTAAATTGTGGAGACACTATTTGTATGGAACTAAGAGCACTATCTTCACCGATCACAAGTGTCTCCAGCACATCTTTGATCAGAAGCAACTAAATATGAGATAGCATCGATGGATCGAGACGCTCAATGACTACGATTGTGAACTCCGCTATCATCCTGGCAAAGCCAATGTTGTAGCTGACGCTTTGAGCCGAAAGGAGAGGATGGCACCTCTTCGTGTTAGGGCTCTGAACATCACCATCCATTCGAACCTCAACAGTCAGATCCGAGTAGCCCAAGATGAGGCTCTTAAGGAGGAGAACATAGCTCACGAACATTTGAACATACTTGTCTCTCGATTCGAGGTTAGGGAGTCTGGACTCCGATGTTATGCCGGAAGAATTTGGGTACCTCTTTATGGAGATCTACGGAATCTTATACTTGATGAAGCACACAAATCGAGATATTCGATTCATCCTGGAGCGGGCAAGATGTACCACGACCTTAAAGAACAGTATTGGTGGCCGAATCTTAAGAAGGACGTTGTGACTTATGTTGGTAAATGTTTAACTTGCTCAAAGGTTAAAGCCGAGCATCAGAGACCTTCTGGTTTACTTCAACAGCCGAAGATCTCACAGTGGAAGTGGGAAAGGATCACAATGGATTTTATCACCAAGCTGCCAAAGACGGTGGGCGGATACGATACCATTTGGGTTATTGTTGACCGCCTCACCAAATCTGCACACTTCCTAGCAATGAAGGAAACTGATACAATGGAAAGACTTGCTCAGCTATACATCAAAGAGGTTGTATCTCGTCATGGTATACCTTTATCGATCATCTCCGATCGCGGTCCCCGTTTTGCTTCTAGATTTTGGCATTCTTTGCAAGAAGCCATGGGAACTCGTCTCGACATGAGTACAACATATCATCCTAAGACTGACGTGCAAAGTGAACGAACGATTCAGACGTTGGAAGACATGTTGCGTGCATGTGTCATTGATTTCGAAAAGGCCTGGGAAAGGCATTTGCCACTCGCCGAATTCTCGTACAACAACAGTTATCACTCGAGCATTAATGCTGCACCTTTTAAAGCGTTGTATGGCCGTAAGTGCCGATCCCCTATTTGTTGGGCTGAAGTAGGTGAAAAGCAAATCACCGGACCTGAGGTAGTCCATGAAACGACGGAGAAGATTGCTCAGATTCAAGCTAGACTTAAGACTGCCCGTGATCGCCAAAAGAGTTATGCTGATCTTAAGTGTAAGGACTTTGAATTCAACGTTGGTGATCGTGTAATGTTGAAGGTTGCACCTTGGAAAGGTGTGATTCGTTTTGGAAAGCGTGGGAAGTTGAACCCACGATACATTGGTCCTTTTGAAATCTTGGAACGTGTTGGACCCGTTGCATATCGTTTGGATCTACCAGCACAATTGAGCTCAATTCATCCTACCTTCCATGTGTCAAACTTGAAGAAGTGTCTTGCTGCACCTGAACTTATCATACCACTTGAGGAACTTACGATTGACGACAAACTCCACTTCGTGGAAGAGCCTGTTGAGATTATGGATCGTGAGATCAAAACTTTGAAACGCAACAAGATTCCGATCGTCCGAGTGCGATGGAATGCCAAACGAGGACATGAGTTTACATGGGAACGAGAGGATCAAATGATGCGGAAGTATCCTCACCTTTTTACGACTCCTCCATCTACCTCAGCTTAAATTTCGGGACGAAATTTTCTTTAACAGGTGGGTAATGTAACGACCCTGTATTTTCCAACGTTTATTTATTAATAATTGTTATTATTAATACGTGTGATAAAACGAATGTATGTTATTACATTTACATGTTGCCATGACAAAACGTACTTGACTTTAATTGCCCGAAACGTCTTTGTGACACCCGAGACTTTCACGAATAATATTTTTAGATATTATTTACATTCATGATTAGTTTTATTAATCATTTTAATTAACTAAGGTTGTTGGTTAATTACTTGGGCTTTTGTTGGACTTTATTTGTTAATTATTGAACTTGGGCTTTCTTTAATGTTAATGGACTCATGGTTTTGGGCTTATAAGCCCACCCTACACTTTAAGTGGACTAACTAGCCACTCTTTCACTTGTAAGTATTAAATTGAACCTTAACTAGCTAGTTTGAGAGAATTGGAATCTAGTTGCTCTTAATTCCCATGTAAACACACCCATTAACCACACTTTTGAAGCTTTACATGCTAGAGACCACCAAACAAAGCCCTCCCCCCTTGGATGAGCTGTAGGCCGTGGCCTAGATGGGCACAAAGGGAGTTCAAATCTTTTTTTTTACATTACTTGTTTACTTGCATTACTCTTCACTTTCTCACACACACATACTTGCATTTTTCTCTCAAAGTTCTCTCATCTTTCTCTCTTTTTCCTCTAAAAGATTGTAAGTACCTTGAGCAACTTTTTCTTCTTCTCTTCTTGTAAAAACCGAATACATACATGAATCATCATCATCATTTGTTGTTTGCTACTTGTTCTTGATTTTGTTTAACTACTTGTCTTGTTAATTGTTGTTACTTACTTTCATGTTACAAGAATAAACTTTCTAGTTTGATTCTTCATAATATCTTGTATTTATCAAGAACACAAGAATATAAACTTACTAGTTTATGATTTTACTTTCATTGTTTCAAAAGTTTGTAAGTTCATAGTTGTTAAATTCATACTTGTAGTTCTTGAAGTAAACTTAAAGTTTACTTTACTTAAAGATCAAACCTTGGTTGAATCTTTAAAAGTATGAACAACCATGAACCTTTTACTTGTTTATTTAGTTTTACTTGCACTTTAATTTTATGATTTTGGTTGTTGTTGGTCAAGTACTACAAGTTAGTCTTGATCTCATATCTCTTGAAACTAAAAGTTAACTTAAAAGTTCAAGAACATGTAAATAAGTTTTCTTTAAATATAACTTTGTATACTTATGCTTGATCTAGACTTTTGGGTCTTGGATCTTCAAGATCTAACTAAGAACTATGTTCTACATCTTAAGATCTTGATTAGTTAGTTTACTTTTAAGTTTGTAACTTGTTATTAGCTTTAAAGTCCATGTATGTGTTTGATCTAAGACTTTGATGTAACTTTGGTTCATCAAACTTCATACAACTCTTAAGTGAGTTGTGCTTCATGTCTTAGACTTGCACTTGGGTTATGATGGTCAAATCTTGGTCAAGATGATGCAAACACATCAACGAGTTGTACACTTGAAGCTATACGCATCAAGGATGAGAACCGTGATAAGCATCAAGCATCAAGACCACCGGAACTCACTTTTAACTTCCTGTTTTCTGTTTACAGCCCTCTGTCCTACTGTTTCTGTAACAGACCAGTAGACCTGGGCTACTGAGACCATGATTTTCAAATAGATCGTTTCGAGTAGATAACTTTTCATATAGGACTCGTCTTAATCCGTGTTACGGTTTAGGATTTATGGCCCTCCGATCGTCACTATGTCCTTTTAACGTTGTGCAGGAATTTCTGACCTACTCGCACTTAGACCGTCGCCACGGTAAAAAAAAGACGATTTTGCTTCTGTAAATTTTATCACACTTAAAGGACTCATATACGGAGCCATGGCCACTGGTCTCACCTTAATTCAGTAAGGGTAGAGGCCGTGGTGACTGACTGAAGTCAGCCTTTGTTTTAAACTACTTTCATAAACGAAACTTACTTTACGCCTTTTGTTTGATAATGAATGATGATGACCCTTAAGACCTTATTTACATACTTTTAAACCTATTAAGATGATTTACTGACTTAGTACTATTTGACTTAGGTTGAGGACTTTCGGACCGATTACTTGCACACCTTTTCCGAACCAACTTTACGACTACATTATCATTGTGAGTTATAGCATTCCCTTTTTACTTTAACTTATTTTGGGAACTGAGAATACATGCGGATTTTATGTTTTACATACTAGGCACGAGTACTTAAACTTATATATGTGTGGGTTATACAACGGCATAAACATTCCCTTTAGCTCGGTAACGTTTAATCATTGGTTTTTGAACCGTGAACGCGAATCTTAGATATGGATCCATAGGGTTTGACATCCCCACTCGGGCTAGTACTAGCATTTAATGAGTGTTTAATACTTTGTAGACATACGCACT
This sequence comes from Rutidosis leptorrhynchoides, assembly GCF_046630445.1. Classification (NCBI taxonomy): domain Eukaryota; kingdom Viridiplantae; phylum Streptophyta; class Magnoliopsida; order Asterales; family Asteraceae; genus Rutidosis; species Rutidosis leptorrhynchoides. The sequence continues at coordinate 85,609,387 of NC_092340.1, read as the reverse complement.
TGCCAAGTGTACTTTCAGGGGGTATAAACGTTAAGTTAGTTACCAAGTGCCCACGGTTAACATATACTTTATCATACTGTTTTGAAACGCTCTTTGTAGCACTGAAATCTCGTGGCCTACCTTACTTATTGTTATACTTAAACTATAGCTCACCAACCTTTGTGTTGACGTTTTAAGCATGTTTTTCTCAGGTGCTTGAGGTTAGCTTCCGCTGTGTACTAGTCGTGCTGTAGACACCCGCTGCTTAGAGTTGTCATCGCATGAACTACTTTACCTTGCATTCAAACTTTAGTACTTTTGAATTATGACTTGTAACGACCATTGTGGTCACATACACTTATTATTTGCTTCTACTTAGTGAAGCATGCTTTTGGATTGTAAAACATTCGATGTTGGTTTAGACATCACTTTATTTATTGAATGCAAACTCTTTTTGAAAACACATATAGTACTTAACCTTGTAATGATCCTGTTGTTGATGATTCGTACACGATGGTTTTGTACGGGGCATCACACCTTTGGATAATAAGTTTATACTAGAATTAGCAAACGGTAAATTAATTACAGCAGATAATATATGTCGGAATCAAGAAATTAAACTGGTTAGCGAAACATTTAAGATTGATTTGATACTAGTAGAGTTAGGGAGTTTTGATATGATAATCGGCATGGACTGGTTGAAAGAGGTGAAAGCAGAGATCGTATGTTACAAAAATGCAATTCGCATTGTACGAGAAGAAGGAAAACCCTTAATGGTGTACGGAGAAAAGAGCAACGCGAAGCTAAATCTTATTAGTAATTCGAAGGCGCAAAAGTTAATAAGAAAGGGTTGCTATGCTGTTCTAGCACACGTTGAGAAAGTACAAACTGAAGAAAAGAGCATCAATGATGTTCCCGTCGCAAAAGAATTTCCCGATGTATTTCTGAAAGAATTACCGGGATTACCTCCACACCGATCCGTTGAATTTCAAATAGATCTTGTACCGGGAGCTGCACCAATAGCTCGTGCTCCATACAGACTCGCACCCAGCGAAATGAAGGAACTTCAAAGCCAATTACAAGAACTTCTAGAGCGTGGTTTCATACGACCAAGTACATCACCATGGGGAGCTCCTGTTTTGTTTGTCAAAAAGAAGGATGGTACATTCAGGTTGTGTATCGACTACCGAGAGTTGAACAAACTTACCATCAAGAACCATTACCCACTACCGAGAATCGACGACTTATTTGATCAATTACAAGGCTCGTCAGTTTATTCGAAGATTGATTTACGTTCTGGGTATCATCAAATGCGGGTGAAGGAGGACGATATTCCGAAGACTGCTTTCAGAACGCGTTACGGTCATTACGAGTTTATGGTTATGCCGTTTGGATTGACTAACGCACTAGCTGTATTCATGAACCTCATGAACTGTGTGTGTAGGCCATATCTCGACAAGTTTGTCATTGTTTTCATTGATGACATACTTATCTACTCAAAGAATGATCAAGAGCACGAAGAACATTTGAGAAAAGTGCTAGAGTTTTTGAGGAAAGAAAAACTGTATGTTAAGTTTTCAAAGTGTGCATTTTGGTTGGAAGAAGTTCAATTCCTCGGTCACATAGTGAACAAAGAAGGTATTCAGGTGGATCCGGCAAAGATTGAGACCGTTTAAAAGTGGTAAACCCCTAAAACTCCGAAGCATATATGCCAATTTTTAGGACTGGCTGGTTACTACAGAAGATTCATCCAAGATTTTTCCAAAATAGCAAAACCCTTGACTGCATTAACGCATAAAGGGAAGAAATTTGAATGGAAGGATGAACAAGAAAAAGCGTTTCGATTGTTGAAGAAAAAGTTAACTACGACACCTATATTGTCATTGCCTGAAGGGAATGATGATTTTGTGATATATTGTGATGCCTCAAAGCAAGGCCTCAGTTGTGTATTAATGCAACGAATGAAGGTAATTGCTTATGCGTCTAGACAATTGAAGATTCACGAGCAAAATTATACGACACACGATTTGGAATTAGGCGCTGTTGTTTTTGCATTAAAGACTTGGAGGCACTATTATATGGGGTCAAAAGTATTATATATACCGACCACAAAAGTCTTCAACATATATTTAATCAGAAACAACTGAACATGAGGCAGTGCAGGTGGATTGAATTGTTGAATGATTACGACTTTGAGATTCGTTACCACCCGGGGAAGGCGAATGTGGTAGCCGACGCTTTGAGTAGAAAGGACAGAGAACCCATTCGAGTAAAAGCTATGAATATAATGATTCACAATAACCTTACTACTCAGATAAAGGAGGCGCAACAAGGAGTTTTAAAAGAGGGAAATTTAAAGGATGAAATACCCAAAGGATCAGAGAAGCATCTTAATATTCGGGAAGACGGAACCCGGTATAGGGCTGAAAGAATTTGGGTACCAAAATTTGGAGATATGAGAGAAATGGTACTTAGAGAAGCTCATAAAACCAGATAATCAATACATCCTGGAACGGGAAAGATGTACAAAGATCTCAAGAAACAATTTTGGTGGCCAGGTATGAAAACCGATGTTGCTAAATACGTAGGAGAATGTTTGACGTGTTCTAAGGTCAAAGCTGAGCATCAGAAACCATCAGGTCTACTTCAACAACCCGAAATCCCGGAATGAAAATGGGAAAACATTACCATGGATTTTTTCACTAAATTGCCAAGGACTGCAAGTGGTTTTGATACTATTTGGGTAATACTTGATCGTCTCACCAAATCAGCACACTTCCTGCCAATAAGAGAAGATGACAAGATGGAGAAGTTAGCACGACTGTATTTGAAGGAAGTCGTCTCCAGACATGAAATACCAATCTCTATTATCTCTGATAGGGATGGCAGATTTGTTTCAAGGTTTTGGCAGACATTACAACAAGCATTGGGAACTCGTCTAGACATGAGTACTGCCTATCATCCACAAACCGATGGGTAGAGCGAAAGGACTATACAGACTCTTGAAGACATGCTAAGAGCATGTGTTATTGATTTTGAAAACGATTGGGATCGACATCTACCATTAGCAGAATTTTCCTACAACAACAGTTACCACTCGAGTATCGAAATGGCACCGTTCGAAGCACTTTATGGTAGAAAGTGCATATCTCCAATTTGTTGGAATGAATTGGGGGATAGACAGATTACGGGTCCGGAGATAATCCAAGAAACTATAGAGAAAATCATCCAAATTCAACAACGGTTGAAAACCGCTCAGAGTCGACAAAAGAGCTACGCGGGCCTTAAAAGGAAAGATATAGAATTTGAAATTGGGGAGATGGTCATGCTTAAGGTTTCGCCTTGGAAAGGCGTTGTTCGATTTGGTAAACATGGAAAACTAAATCCAAGATACATTGGACCATTCAAGATTTTAGATCGTGTCGGACCAGTAGCCTACCGACTTGAATTACCTCAACAACTCGCCAATGTACATAATACCTTTCACGTCTCGAATTTGAAGAAGTTCTTAGCTAAAGAAGATCTCACTATTCCTTTAGATGAAATAAAAATCAATGAAAAACTACAATTCATTGAAGAACCCGTCGAGATAATGGATCGTGAGGTTAAAAGGCTCAAGTAAAACAAGATACCAATTGTTAAGGTTCGATGGAATGCTCGTAGAGGACCCAAGTTCACCTGGGAATGAGAAGATCAGATGAAGAAGAAATACCCGCACTTATTTCCAGAAGATACGTCAACACTCAACACCTCCAACTGCTTAAAATTTCGGGACGAAATTTATTTAACGGGTAGGTACTGTAGTGACCCGAACTTTTCTATGTTTATATATATTAAATGAAATTGATATTTATATGATTAAGTGTTTCCAACATGTTAAGCAATCAAACTTGTTAAGACTTGATTAATTGAAATAGGTTTTATATAGACAATTGACCACCCAAGTTGACCGGTGATCCACGAACGTTAAAACTTGTAAAACTATATGATGTCATATATATATATATATATATATATATATATATATATATATATATATATATATATATATATATATATATATATATATATATATATATATATATAGTTAAAATTGTATTATGATAAGTAAACATATCAGTAAGTATATTAACAATGAACTACATATGTAAAAACAAGACTACTAACTTAATGATTTCGAAACTAGACATATATGTAACGATTATCGTTGTAACGACATTTAATTGTATATATATCATATTAAGATATATTAATATATTATAATATCATGATAATGTAATAATTTAACATCTCATTTGATATAATAAACAATGAGTTAACAACACTTAACAGGATCGTTAACCTAAAGGCTTCAAAACAACATTTACATGTAACGACTAACGATGACTTAACGACTCAGTTAAAATGTATATACATGTAGTGTTTTAATATGTATTTATACACTTTTGAAAGACTTCAAGACACTTATCAAAATACTTCTACTTAACAAAAATTCTTACAATTACATCCTCGTTCAGTTTCATTAATAATTCTACTCGTATGCACCCGTATTCGTACTCGTACAATACACAGCTTTTAGATGTATTTACTATTGGTATATACACTCCAATGATCAGCTCTTAGCAGCCCATGTGAGTCACCTAACACATTTGGGAACCATAATTTGGCAACTAGCATGAAATATCTCATAAAATTACAAAAATATTAGTAATCATTCATGACTTATTTACATGTAAACAAAATTACACATCCTTTATATCTAATCCATATACCAACTACCAAAAACACCTACAAACACTTTTATTCATCAATTTTCTTCATCAAATTGATCTCTCTCAAGTTCTATCTTCAAGTTCTAAGTGTTCTTCATAAATTCTATAAGTTCTAGTTTCATAAAATCAAGAATACTTCCAATTTTGCTAGCTTACTTCCAATCTTGTAAAGTGATCATCCAACCTCAAAAAATCTTTCTTATTTACAGTAAGATATCTTTCTAATACAAGGTAATACTCATATTCAAACTTTGATTCAATTTCTATAACTATAACAATCTTATTTCAAGTGGAAATCTTACTTGAACTTGTTTTCGTGTCATGATTCTGCTTCAAGAACTTTCAAGCCATCCAAGGATCCTTTGAAGCTAGATATATTTTTCTCATTTCCAGTAGGTTTATCCACAAAACCTGAGGTAGTAATGATGTTCATAACATCATTCGATTCATATATATAAAACTACCTTATTCGAAGGTTTAAACTTGTAATCACTAGAACATAGTTTAGTTAATTCTAAACTTGTTCGCAAAAAAAAGTTAATCCTTCTAACTTGACTTTTAAAATCAACTAAACACATGTTCTATATCTATATGATATGCTAACTTATTGATTTAAAACCTGAAAACACGAAAAACACCGTAAAACTGGATATACGCCGTCGTAGTAACACCGCGGGCTATTTTGGGTTAGTTAATTAAAAACTATGATAAAATTTGATTTAAAAGTTGTTCTTCTGGGAAAATGATTTTTCTTATGAACATGAAACTATATCCAAAAATCATGATTAAATTCAAAATGGAAGTATGTTTTCCAAAATGGTCATCTAGACGTCGTTCTTTCGACTGAAATGACTACCTTTACAAAAATGACTTGTAACCTATATTTCCGACTATAAACTTATACTTTTTCTGTATAGATTCATAAACTTAAGTTCAATATGAAACCATAGCAATTGGATTCACTCAAAATGGATGAAGAAGTTATGGGTAAAACAAGATTGGATATTTTTACTTGTTGTAGCTACGTGAAAATTGGTAACAAATCTATACAAATCATATCCTAGCTAACTTATATTGTATTATACATGTATTCTAATATATTATGTAATCTTGGGATACCATAGATACGTATAAAAATGTTTTGACATATCATATCGACCCATCTATATATATTATTTGGAACAACCATAGACACTCTATATGCAGTAATGTTGGAGTTAGCTATACAGGGTTGAGGTTGATTCCAAAAATATATATACTTTGAGTTGTGATCTAGCCTGAGACGTGTATACACTGGGTCGTGGATTGGGTCAAGATAATAAATATCAATTTATTTCTGTACATCTAACTATGGACAACTAGTTGTAGGTTACTAACGAGGACAGCTGACTGAAAATATTTAAAACATTAAAACGTATTAAAAAATGTTGTAAATATATTTTGAACATACTTTGATATATATGTACATATTTGTTATAGGTTCATGAATCGACCAGTGGCCAAGTCTTACTTCCCAACGAAGTAAAAATCTGTGAAAGTGAGTTATAGTCCCACTTTTAAAATCTAATATTTTGTGATGAGAATACATGCAGCTTTATAAATGTTTTACAAAATAGACATAAGTACGCAAAACTACATTCTATGGTTGGATTATTAAACCGAATATCGCCCTTCAAGTCTGGTAGCCTAAGAATTAGGGAAATGGCCCCTAATTGACGCGAATCCTAAAGATAGATCTGTTGGGCTTAACAACCCCCATTCAGGTTATGGATGGTTTAGTACTTCGAGATTATTATACAGATGAGAGGTTCTGTTTTGGGGATATTCTATGCATTAAGTTAACGTCGGTTACCAGGTGTTCAACATATGAATGATTTTTATCTCTATGCAGTTTGCGAAATGCCTGATAAGAAATGTGTTATAAAAATGAAATCTTGTGGTCTATTATTATGATTTAATAATATGTAGGTTAAACCTATAACTCACCAATAATTTTGTTGACGTTTTAAGCATGTTTATTCTCAGGTGATTATTAAGAGCTTTCGCTGTTGCATACTAAATTAAGGACAAGATTTGGAGTCCATGCTTGTATAATATTGTTTAAAAACTGCATTCGAAGACTTATGTTGATGTGTAATATTATTGTAAACCATTATGTAATGGTCGTGTGAAAAATGCTATATTTTAGATTATCATTATTTGATAATCGTCGTAATGTTTTAAAGGTTATGGTTTGTTTTAAAATCGAATGCAGTCTTTGAAAAACGTCTCATATAGAGGTCAAAACCTCGCGACGAAATCAATTAATATGGAACGTTTATAATCAATATGAACGGGACATTTCACTTACTACCTGCATACGTTTCATATCGACTTTTACTACTTATTCACTGTGAGTTATAGCTCCCTTTTTACTTATACTATTTTTGGGACTGAGAATACATGCGCTTTTTACGTTTTACTTACTTGACACGAGAACTTAAACTTTACATATGTGTGGGTTATATAACGGCATAAACATTCCCCTTAGCACGGTTACGTTTAATCATTGGTTTTGAACCGGTGAATGCGAATATTAGATATGGATCCATAGGGTTTGACATCCCCACTCGGGCTAGTCGCACTAGCATTTAACGGGTGTTTGATACTTCGAGGACATACGCACTCGCCAAGTGTACTTTTAGGGGGTATTACTATTGCATTAAGTTAGTTACCGGGTGCCCACGGACAAGCATATACTTTTCATACTGATTTAAACTGCTAGTTGAAGCACTGAAATCTCGTGGTCTACATTACTTTAATGATTACAAACTATAGCTCACCAACATTCGTGTTGACTCTTAAGCGTGTATTTCTCAGGTGCTTAGACGATGTTGCTTCCACTGTTAGACTTGCTATCTTGGTGTTTTAGACTTGCTGCTATGGACCTGCTGTGTTAGATTTTCGCTGCATTACTTAGAGAAGTCTCAATCATGGAACTTTTATCTTGCATTCGTAACTTATGTTATTTTCAAATAATGACTTTGTAACGACCTTTGTGTCACGTTATCTTTTGTAAACGCTATCTTTTTATGAATGCAAACTGGTTTTCAAACAGCATGTAGTACTTGACCGTGTAAAGATCCTGTTGTTGACGAATCGTACACGATGGTTTTGTACGGGGCGTCACATATACGCAAAACGGACACTTTTTAAAAAACGCTAAATATTTAGGTTACTTTTCATATACGTTGATTTTACACTCGCAGGCTCCGTAACTAAACACAATAAAATACATTAAAAATCGAACCCCCGGCGCGAAGTGAGGGTTCGAAAACTAGTTATTATTATTATTATTATTATTATTATTATTATTATTATTATTATTATTATTATTATTATTATTATCATCATTATCATTATCATTATCATTATCATCATCATCATCATCATCATCATCATCATCATCATCATCATCATCATTATCATTATCATTATCATTATCATTACGCCTATATTTCAACGACTATATTTTTGAACAAACTTTTATTCCAAAACACAAGTACGGTTACATTTTTTAAACTGCAACTGAATTAAACTAAAACACAATAAAATATTAAAAATAGTTTCTTATTCGAATCCGTACAAAAACAGCCATTGGTAAGAAAGTTGAGAGGGTACATAACGGCCATGTTCATCTTCATTATGGGATTTTTCGGCGATGTAACGCCAACCCAATGTCTCTTCATCTTCGAAAACAAAATAAAGAGAAATGTGAAATGTGATTAGAACGCAAAGCTACGGTTTCTTTTATACCGTACCACTAGTAATTCTGGAACACAATCATCTTCATAATACAAGACGCCCGTATGTTCGAACGGAACTTTTTCTTTCAAAAAGGCTAAAAGATCCTCTAAACCAAAGTCCTGAACGTCAATTTCTTCGAACGAATTTCAAACCATGCGTATAATCGTGAACTTTCATTTCACTACCGAATGCACTATTATAATACACATCGAATGACAATAATCGGCGGAAGTGTCAACATTTTGATTTGAGAAGTGGATTTGGTTTGGATTTTGTATATGATTTGGATATTGTTGAGATTATATTGTTGAGATTATATATGGTTTTGTATATAGTTAGTAATTAGGGGGCAGTCATTTCGCCGCCTATGATACTAGGACCAATATGTCAAAAATGGATAAAATAAATGTGTTATAGTATAGGGGTATTTATAGTGTGAAGAGTTTAGAAAAAATAAAAAAAAAGTTTGCTTATTAAACGACTAAAATGCCGTTGAAATTTAATTGTGTCCATTCATTCTCGCCCTCAATTATGCAATATGGTGACATTCACCAGCAAGAAGTAGGGAGAGAGAAGCTTGAGGGTAGTGACATTGCCATCGGCGCCATCGGGTTGAGGTGGTGAGGGTGGCTCAGGGCATCCTCCGTTAGGAGTGGTCTAATAGAATATATCTTGTAGCCAAAAAGACCTTATTAGCATTAACCGAGTTCGTTTGAAAATTAGCCGAACTAATTACATTAGATAAACCATTCGGAATTGAACCAATACAACCCCACCAAGCTAATACGTGTTGCAGGGGGTTGAATACTAATAAACTGGATCGTTCCTATTTTTGTTATTGTTGTTGCCGATGCTGCTGCACTCAACCCCTATAACTTGTAAACCGGTGACGCAGTACTTGTTTTGCTGATTTGCTGTATGGTTGCCATGTTAGCAAACAGTTTTACAGAAGTCGACTTTTTTACAAGTTACCCGACTAAGAGGTAATTTGATCGGATATGGTAAAAAATATTGGAAGTTTGGTACACTAGAAGATTAAAGAATTATTCTGAAAGCTGCACGGAGATCGGTGCAAGTAATAGTTTCTAAACTTTTATTTAAAGCAACATTGTATTTTATTTGGCAAGAAAGGAACATCAGACTATTTAAGAAGAAAGCTATAACGAGTGATCAATTGGCCGAGGTGATTTTCTCCACGGTTAATGTGAAGATCATGGCATTAAAGTGGAGAGATATTGTGCCTGTCAGGACTATGAAATCTGGTTGGAAGGTTCTGTAATTGAGTCTTTAGCTGGGTTGTAGTTGTGCATTGTGTCGGTTGTGTTTGGTTGTTTAAGTTCCTTCTTGGCGCGTTTGGGTTGTTGGCTAAGGGGTGTTTGTCTTAGTCGTTTTTGTACATTCGTGTATAACTAGATCTGGATCGGCCCCCGCGATGCGGCGGGGCCTTTCCTACTGCGTATTCACATTTAACGTAGCGTTATATGCTTACAGAACCAAAAACGCGGTGATGAGGGTGTGGTTGAATCCACGTGGTTAGTACCTAGTGTACCTAATAACCTGAGCGTTTTTAGAACCAGAAAAATCGTGTAAAAAAGGAAGACGGAACCATGAGTGTGATGTAGTTAGTTTGGCTCGTCTATTGTGCGTCAGTGTATATGTATGGAAAATATCCCGAAATATTTAGCGTTTTCTAAAAAGCATCCGTTTTGCGCATATTTATTTCCGTTGCGTTCGTAATTTTCATCCGAGTTAAACGATGATGTCCCGAGAATTTAACTCGCGGCAAGCGGGAAGATACGGCCGGTTAAAAGTGTGGGTGGAGTTTCTAAAATAGGATATTAATTTTACAGTTTTAACCCCTGCAAATTTGACATGTTTGACATTGATCGAGGGTGCGTTTTGTAAATTTGTTGGTGTTGCCGGTTTAACCCAGATGAAGCTACCAACTTTTGCATCTCATTTAGTATATCTAAAAATAAAAATTTTAGATTAATAAAATTTCACCGGTTAGATTACCCTTTACAAAAATAAAAATAAAAATATAGAATAAATAAAAAAAATTAAAAATAAAAGAACAACTAGTAAGTTATCCTTAGTTGTAGATTAGTACTTTTTCCTAAAAGAAATACAACTTTCAGTTATCAAGTTAGACAACACCTTAACAGAAAAAACATAAAATATATTACACTAGTAATATACATAAGAAAGTAATTAAACATCACAACATTTATATCCTACTGGTACTCGGATGTGTTTCTGCTTCATGAGGTGAGACACATGTCCTAAGTTTGGTCCTCACAAGGGGGTTTTTTCGGATTTGATTGTGCGTGACTCATGAATCAAATGTTGTGGAGTTTATTGAGCGTGACCCGTGAATTAACGTCCTTCGATTTCCTCCTTGACGGTCCTGATTCTGCGATATGAACGGGTGGGTTGCCTTGGGCGCCCTTTAGTGACGCGAACTAGCTGTTAAAAAAAAAACAATATATCGATTAATTGTTATTAGAAAATAATTCTCCACACATTGTGGGATTGATCTCATTAATATTTATAGTACATACAAAACTTGGACAGAAAGATAAATTACATAAATATGAAAACTATATTTATACAATATTTACTCCTAACTTGCTCTCTAAGTATAACTTGTTCTCCAGGTATACATACTTTTAACTTGGTCCCAAATTAATACGTTTATACCTCTAATACCCCCCTCAAGCGAAGAGGTGAGAAACCAACTCAGAGCTTGGTGCGAAAAGACTTGAACAACGAACAAAGCATGCTCTTGATAATGCTCTTCAAACGATGTCCTAACTTCATTAGCGGTGTGCGAACCGAGCACGTCAGACGGTGATTTTTTCATGGTTCTCCTAACGACACACGTGGTGGACAAAACGAGCATGACAAGAAAAAAATAGAATATAGAAGTTTTTTTTTTCTTTTTTTTTCCTTTTTTTTTAATAAAAGAAATCGAAGAAAATTGAGATTCAAGAAAAAGAAGAAGAAAAAGAAGTTAGATGTGTCAGCGGTTGATGTGCAACGAGGTGTATATAAAATAGTTATTATTTTACTAGGAAAACACTATTAAATACGATACAATTTTACACAAGATATTTATTTATTTATAGAATGGATATACTTAAACCTTGCTACAACACTTATAGGCAGTGTACCTAATCGTACAGTAGTGTAGTTTTTAGTAAGTCCGGTTCGTTCCACAGGGAAATCTTTTAAACAAAGCTCAACGCTATATTAGTTTACTTTTATAAAAATACAAATATATATATAAGTAATATTATTATTATAAAGGGGGGTTTTTACCGTTTAATGACCGGTTTGTCGATTTTAAAACTTTAGTCGCAGTTAAAACCTAATGTAAAATATAAAATAAATACAAGACTTTAAATTAAAGCGTAAAGTAAATAATGATAATGAAATTGCGAATAATAAAAATGCGATAAAATAAAATTGCGATAATTAAAAAGTACGATAATTAAAAATGCGATTAAATAAAATAACAATAAATAAAAGTGCAATAATTAGAAGTGAAATTAAATATAAAATAAAGTAAATTAAATATGAAATAAAAGAATTATGCTTATTTAAACTTCCGTAATCATGATGTTTGACGTGTTGATTTTAGTTTTATGCCCATGGGTTAATTGTCCTTTGTCCTGGATTATTTAATATGTCCGTCTGGTTTTTGTCCATAACAGTCCATCAGTCATAAATATAAATTGCAAGTGTCCTTGTCAAATTATTATTATACCCGAAGATAAATATTCCAACTAATTGGGGATTCGAATTGTAACAAGGTTTTAATACTTTGTTTAATGAATACACCAGGTTATCGACTGCGTGTAAACCAAGGTTTTACTACTTTGTTAACAATTACACCAATTACCCTTGAATGTAATTTCACCCCTGTTTTAATTATTCTAGTGGCTATTAATCCATTCCCGTGTCCGGTTAAATGAACGATTATTCGTACATATAAATACCCCGCCCATCGTGTCCGATCGAGTGTATATGGTAATTTATAGGGACGCCCAATTGTAAATCTTTATATTAACATTAACAAACTTTCATTTAGTTAAACAAATATAAAGCCCATTAATAGCCCATAGTCTAATTTCCACAAGTGTCGTTCTTTTATCCAAACCCCAATTATGGTACAAAGCCCAATTACCCAATTTTAGTAATTAGCCCAACATCATGATTACTTCGTTTTAAATAAGCATAATAATAACTTAGCTACGAGACATTAATATAAAAAGGTTGAACATAACTTACAATGATTAAAAATAGCGTAGCGTTACACGGACAGAATTTCGACTTACACCCTTACAACATTCGCTAACATACCCTTATTATTAGAATTATAATTAAAATTAAAATATAAATTATAAATATAAATATATTTACGTATGAAGAGGAAGAAAAAAAAGATGTTTAAAACTCGGCAGAAAACTGGCTTTATATAGGACCTGACCAGCAATTTCACTCCATACGACTCGCATGGATTTGTGCTTCTGGCCATGCGAGTCGCATGGCCACCCTGGATCCAGCCAAATTGCTTTGTTTTCTTCTTGCCGACGTAATATAATAATAATAATATATATAATATATAATTATATATAATTATATATATATTATATTATATTCTTGTGCATAGTAGACTAGATATTTTTGGTCCCTTGCGTCGGGCGTTTCTTCTTGGCTCAGGTCCCGGTTCCAGATTTTCGAACGTCTTTGCGTATTATTTTATATCGTGTACTTTGCGTCTTGTAACTTGTACTCTTGTCATTTTGAGACGTTCCTCATCAATATTTTGAACCTTTTTAGTTGTATCTTGTACTTTTTAGCTCTTTGGACCTTTTTGTCTTCAATTTGTCGAATCTGCCTTTTGTCTTCACTTTTTAATATTTAAACGAATATTGCTTGTAAATCGAACAATACCAACTAAAATCTTGTCTTTCTTGGGGAATAATGCTATGAAATATATGTTCGTTTTTAGCATTATCAAATATTCCCACACTTGAGCGTTGCTTGTCCTCAAGCAATATTGTCTTGAAATACTAGAATCACTTCTTTATTCTTCATACTTTGTACATCAGTGATTTCTATACGGCGGTATAAACAATGGTAATAACGATATGGTTTACAGTCCCACATGACTATAAAAATTTAGATCCATTAAGGAAATTGGATCTTTATGAAAACATTTGATCTTTCGAAATCTAGTTTTTACCCTAGATAAGTTTTCCGGAATAACCCTTTACCGGTGTTTGCAAAATATTTTTGTGGGTTTGGTGGGTTTCAGATTTGAAAATTTTAGCTCAAAACTTGCGGTTTTGTGTCACCCACTTGCTAACCTTATATTTGGAAAGCAACACGTCCAGTTTACTTGTTCCGTATATTACCTTTCGGTAAACTACCGTCCGGTTGTAAAGGAAAGCGTTGAACAAGCAACTGTTAAGGCAATGTCCCGTGACATGCTTTTGATTATGGTCTATAACGTGTCGGACGCAATTACTATCCTTGGTAGGAGCAATAGTAAAAGCTCACCCTTATAATTTTTCAGTCTGGCACAAGGTCCTGTCTTTGACCATGCTATGCAACCACCGTTCTTACGGTTGACACCCGATTTAGTTCAGGTGACCTAATGAATTCCAGGTGAATTCCTAGGATTTTACGTTCAATGGTAATGAACGCATTGAAAATAGGGTTTTCAGAAAACAAATCGGTTTGTATTTTTGATCAAAATATTTTCTCGTTCAAGCTCGAGTTTAGATATCATTGAATTCCATGAGTTTGTAATTCTCAATCTTTAAGGTCAATCTCTAGGATTGAGTAATATCAGTCTTAAAAGCTGATTTTTAATCTTTAAGGAGATTATCCTTTCTGGGAATCTGATTCATTAGTCTTATCCAGCTAATTTGCATGGTGCCTCCCCATTGTACGAGATAAATCCTTCTCATGGTTAGGATAAATCTGACCACTTGGCGACCCTGTTTAATGCTGAGGTCCGTGGATTTCCTGCTGATTTTAGTGATGACTTTTCTAGATTTTTCGTCAACCTACAGCTGGTCTGGACGACAACTTCATGACCTAAATCAAGAAGCGCGTGTCTTTTTCGGAAGACTTTACTTCCTTTTAATGATGGAATTGATTCATCGTGTAGATCCATCTCTTCTTTTCTTTCATTGGGTAAAACAGTTTAGTTTAGTCCAAAGCAAAAGTATTTTCAGTTATTTGTTACAGATATATGTTTAAAATAATTCGGTAAATTTTCCCACACTTGGCTTTTATTTTCCTTTTTATCGTCCTCTATTCCATTTTAAATGAATTTTAACATTTTAGTTTGTTTCTCAATTTATGTCCTTTCCGAGGTAACAATAATTTCGGTGTTAAAACCTAGTTTTATCGTTCATAAATATGTATAAACATGATTTGAATTCATTTAATTGAAAAATTTTACTAGAATTGGGTAGTCAGTATATAAGACTAGGGCTGTTCTTTTTTATCAGAGAGCACTAGATTCTAATACAACTACTGCTTTACTAGTATTTTTAATGGTAACCAAGTGTTTAATATAAAAATTTTAAAATCCGAAAGAATTTAACCCCTTCCCACACTTAAGATCTTGCAATGCCCTCATTTGCAAGAAATCAGTAACAATTTAAATTATTGAGGGTGATTTGTGTGAAAATGATTAAATTTTTACCAAAGTTTCCAAATATATTGGCGTTTGTTTGCTGAATGATAAATGGTGCACGTCATTTGTTCATTTCGTCTTGTTGCTATTTCACATATATTTTTCATCTTATCGTCAAAATTTGTTGCTTTTGCTGAACTTAATGCCAGTCTTTCAAAACGCGTTGTTTTACCCTGTTTTGTGCATAAAAGAGAATACATACAATACAAATATAATCATACATGCAATTTGAAATGGAACTTTGGCATCCCACTTTCAAACTATAATAAAAATATTAGTACACAATAATAATAAGAATATCAAACATTACATAAAAGTAATAAAATGTTAAGTGTTTAAAATAAAAATAAAAATTACCAACTTATCTCTACTGATCAGGAGGTGGGTTAGGAGGATAATTAGGATAGGGATCCCAATTCATGTTCGCGTCCGGGTTCCATGGCTGATTATAGGTGAACTGGTATGCTGCGTCATAATCATATGAATCATAGGGTGGTCTCATTTCTGGCTGATGTGCGGGATAGTATGCGGGTCGGGTCGGATAATACATCTCGCCAGGCTGCAACTGGCTTATAATTTGGCGCTGATGATAATCCCATCGGCCATGCTCTCGTTGCCGGGAATGCTCGTAGTCATTCCGACGTTGCCATGCCTCGTACTGCATATGCCTATCATAGTTCGTCATGTATTCATCCTCCATACGAACGCCTAAATCAAGAGCAGTCTCCCGAACAACTCCTATAATGTTGTTCGCATCCTCCATCTCGTCATCCGAACCTCTTTCTACCTGTCGCTGAGGTCCCTCGTATCGATATACCCGACCACGTCTCATCAATAATACCCTTGCACCGTGATAAAGGTTTGAACTTATAGTTTCACCTCCGTCCTCTATTTCGTTCATTGGACCCCCTTGGTGCTTATCTACACCTAAATACTCTCCAATGAGAGTAATGAAAATACCACCACCTATAATACTCCCCGATTTCATCCCCGAAACTACATTAGCGAGATAATAACCAACACAATAGGGAATGTTAACGAAACTCCTCGGGTCTCTAATACACTTGAGGTAGAACAAATCGTTTACGGTCAATTTCTCCTTATTTCTTCCCCTTTGTGTAATTGTGTTTGCTAAGAATCTATGAATCACCCGGAGTTCAGCTCTGTCTATATCTAAGTATGTATGATTTCCACTGGCGTGAAATTCATTAAAGTGGGACATACGCCTCCAGACAGCGTTAATATCAAATTCCCTATCTACCCTTTCTCCTTGGGCAATCAGGCTATTACAGTCGGGGCTCAAAAGTTCAGCAGGGGTGTAAATCTGTAAGGCCCTAGCTAAATCTATCATGGACATTCTGTACATGCGTCCACCTAACAGAAATCTAATAAAGCTTCTATCATCTATCCTCCTAACATCACTGTTTAACTTAATAGTACTAAGTAATTCTATACACCATTCCCTATATATGGTTCTACGAATGGAAAATAGGCGCATCCAATCGTTAAACTGAGAATTACCATACCTTTGCACCAATAATTCCCGAATCGGTTCGGCAAGGTCAACTGTTTCCAAAGGTACCCAGTCAATTGCCCTTGGCATTTCAACAACCTTAAAGTAGAGAATGTGCATGTTCTTTTGATAATCTGGATACTCTATCCAACATCGATCAAATCTCAGATTTGGGTGTAACTGATCTTCATTAATGTCTAAGCTCAGAATCCTTTGATGTGGAGCGAATTGACGAAACTGATTCATGAATAATTGATCTTGATCGTGATATGGAATATGTTGCTCCTCCTGTTCTTCTTCTTCTTGTTGCATATGTTGTTCTTGTTCATGAAACATTTCCGGTTCGGGCTCTGGTTGCCTGGACGATGATGCTCCTGAACCTCCAGTATCGGCTCTCTTTCTCCTGAAGGGGTTGAGACTACTGAATCTAGGCATGATTGTTGTGAAGTTTTGCAAGAAATTTGGTGAAAAATGATGAATTTTTGAGAGTGTTTTGGAGAGTTTTCGTGTTTGTGTATGTGTGTTATTGTGAAAAAGAGCAGCTCGGCTGGATAAATGATCCTGACCAGTTTTCTTTAGCCATGCGAGTCGCATGATTATGTGCCTATCCCCATGCGACTCGCATGGGGTGTAATTTCTGGTATTTTTTTTTTTTTTTTTTTTTTTTTTTAATAAAAACCTTATACTTTTAAAACATAAAATTTAATAAAATTTTTAAAAATTTTGTTTCTTTTTAAGACGAGGTCGTTTCGGGACGATGCCCTAGTCCGTCCCTCGACAAAATTTTAAAATTTGTCTTTTTGTAGCGATTGTTTTAAAAGCTAAGATTTTTGGGTTTTTTAATGTTTTTGGCATACTTTAAATTAATAAGATTAAAAATAATGATAATAAAAGTTCTCGTCCCTCCCTCGGGTAAAGCAATTTCGGTTCAAAGACCTAGTCTTCAACTTACGACGAATTTTAAAAATCATATTCTTAACTTAATGAGATAAAGTAAATTTTTGTTTTTAAATTCACACAACTTAAATATAAAATTCAAAATTAATAAAAAAAAATCACACCAAACTTAAAATTTGAAATGCATAAAATTAAAAATTCATATTTTAAAAATTAAAAATTCACACCAAACTTAATTTAAAAATTCATATTATAAATTCACACCAAACTTATATTAATTTTTCAAATATTTACAATTTTAAATATATTGTTTTTACAAAGTTACAATATTAACTTAAGATTTAAATATTAATTTTAAAAACATGGTAAAAATAAATTTAAAAATCTTTTTGTCTTTTTATCCCACTTTAATCAATCAAATATTATCAAAAATATGCGCCCCTCTTTTCGGTAAAGTAATTTCGGTTCCAAGACCTAATTTAACTCATGACGAATTTTTGAAATATTTTGGTTTGATTGATTAAAGATATTTATACCTTAAGAATAAACGTTAAATTTCGCAGTGATGTAATAAATTTTTGAATGATATCAATAATTTCGGTCGCCAAACCTAATTTTATTTAATACCAATTTAATACTTTTTAGCGAACAAATTAGCGTTTATTATTAAAAGGTTAAAAATAAAAATAAAAATAAAAACTGTACAGACATACCTGTGAAATAGATTTCTTAGTTATATGATCTATTATATTCATAAGATAGTCGGTTTAATTGGTTTTCCATGGCTGCATAGGCGTAACCTCGAGCATTCATTGTCTTTTCTTCTAAACATATGAACGGTCCGTCTCTGCATAAAGTAACAAATTCGGTATTTGAATAGGTTTGATTATTTGAACATTTACCTCCATGTGACCATTTTCCGCATTTGTGACATCGTTCTAGGTGTCGTGCTCTTCTTTTCGCTGCGGATTTTGATTTTCCTTTACCAAATTGTAACTTATTATCTTCGCATCTGGATCCTTTTCTAACTCCGTCCATTCTTTCTCTGATTACTGATACTAATTCACTCGGTAGTATGTCATTATTTCTTTTAGTGATCAAAGCGTGTAGCATTAGACCATGGTTTAATTCACAGGCAGTCTTCATTTTGTAAAAACCTAAAAAAATAAAAATTCAGAATGGGGGGAGAAGACTAGTTCTTTAGGGTCTGCTAGGGAAAGACCATTCGGGTTCCATTTTCGAAAACTACACGAAAACAGACAATCTAACTCTAACAGAAATACATATTATCCTTTAAAGACTTGATTCTCCCCACACTTAGTTAGCTGTGGTGTCGAAATTGTGATTAACTTCGTTGTCGACTTCCATCGGACCCTGTATGTAATGTTTAACTCTGTGACCATTAACTTTAAATTCAATCCCATTTGAATTTATTAATTCTATCGTTCCGTATGGGAAAACTCTTTTGACTATGAATGGTCCAGACCATCTTGATTTCAATTTTCCAGGAAATAGCTTGAATCGTGAATTGAAAAGAAGAACTCTGTCTCCTTCTTTGAATTCTTTTGAACTTCTGATTCTTTTATCATGCCATTTCTTCGTTCTTTCTTTATAGATTAACGAATTTTCGTATGCTTCATGTCTTAATTCTTCTAATTCGTTTAGTTGATTTAATCGTAGACGTCCAGCTTCATGTAAATCAAGATTACATGTCTTCAAAGCCCAAAATGCTTTGTGTTCAATTTCTACTGGAAGATGACATGCTTTTCCATAAACAAGTCTAAAAGGTGTGGTTCCAATTGGAGTTTTGTAGGCTGTTCTAAAAGCCCAGAGTGCATCCTCCAATTTAATGGACCATTCCTTTGGATTTGATCCTACGGTTTTCTCTAGAATACGTTTTAAAGCTCGGTTGGTATTTTCAACTTGTCCACTTGTTTGTGGATGATATGCGGTGGAGATTTTATGAGTTACTCCATATCTTTTAAGAACTTTCTCAAGTTGATTATTACAGAAATGAGTACCCCGATCACTTATTAAAGCTTTCGGTGTTCCAAACCTTGCAAAAAGACGTTTTAAAAAGTTGACTACAACTCGTGCATCGTTAGTTGGGAGAGCTTGTGCTTCCGCCCATTTAGATACATAATCAATGGCTACGAGTATATATAGATTATTATGAGATTTTGGAAATGGACCCATAAAGTCAATACCCCAAATGTCAAATACTTCACATACTTGGATGACATTTTGTGGCATTTCA
Organism: Rutidosis leptorrhynchoides; assembly: GCF_046630445.1. NCBI lineage: Eukaryota > Viridiplantae > Streptophyta > Magnoliopsida > Asterales > Asteraceae > Rutidosis > Rutidosis leptorrhynchoides. The sequence goes on along the minus strand of NC_092340.1, from coordinate 85,589,465 downwards.
TCACGTTGACTTATTTTTCCGGCCCTTTGACATGCATCACAGGATTTGCAAAGAAGGTGTGCGTCTTTGTAAATTGTAGGCCAATAGAATCCAGCTTCATAAACTTTTCTTGCTGTTAGTTGAGGCCCATAATGCCCTCCTGTTGGTCCTGTGTGACAATGGTTTAAAATTTTACTAGCTTCATCTCCAAATACACATCGGCGTATTATTCCATCGGGACAACTTTTAAACAGATGTGGATCTTCCCAGAAATAGTGTTTTATATCACTGAAGAATTTCTTTCGTCTTTGGTACGATAATCCTTTTTCAAGGAATCCACAAACTAAGTAGTTTGCATAGTCTGCAAACCATGGGATTTCTTTATAATCTATCTTCAATAGATATTCATCAGGAAAGTTGTCTTGTATGGCCGATTCATTTAGAACTTCTAATTCGGGATTTTCAAGACGAGAAAGATGATCAGCGGCGAGATTTTCTGCTCCTTTTTTATCTCGAATTTCAATATCAAACTCTTGTAAGAGTAAGATCCAACGGATTAATCTTGGTTTAGCATCTTGTTTTGAAAATAGGTATCTAAGAGCAGAATGGTCGGTATAGACCACCGTTTTTGCTAGAACGAGATATGATCGAAATTTGTCAAAAGCAAAGACAATAGCAAGGAGTTCTTTTTCAGTAGTTGTATAGTTTGTTTGTGCTCCTTGTAATGTCTTACTAGCATAATATATAGGTTGAAATCGTTTTTCAATCCTTTGTCCTAAAACGGCTCCCATTGCAAAATCACTTGCATCGCACATTAGTTCAAATGGTAGATTCCAATTTGGTGTTATCATGATCGGCGCATTAGTGAGTTTTTCTTTAAGAATATTAAAAGATTTGATACACTCATCTGAAAAGATGAATGGCGCATCCTTTTCTAGGAGTTTATTCATAGGAGTGGCAATTTTAGAAAAATCTTTTATGAAACATCGGTAAAAACCGGCATGCCCTAGAAAACTCCTAACTCCTCTAACATTGGTGGGATGTGGAAGTTTAGCAATTACATCTACTTTAGCTCTATCCACTTTAATTCCTTCTTTTGAAATTTTATGTCCAAGAACGATGCCTTCTTTAACCATGAAATGGCATTTCTCCCAATTAAGTACTAGATTTGATTTTTCGCATCTAATTAGCATTCGTTCCAGATTAACTAGACATGATTTAAATGTATCACCGAAGACTGAAAAGTCATCCATGAATACTTCCATGCATTCTTCTATCATGTCATGAAAAATCGCCATCATACACCTTTGAAAGGTTGCAGGGGCGTTACAAAGTCCAAATGGCATGCGTTTGTAAGCAAAAGTACCATAAGGGCACGTGAATGTGGTTTTCTCTTGATCTTCGGGTGCTATTGGAATTTGAAAATATCCGGAAAATCCATCTAGAAAACAATAGTAACTATTTCCGGCTAATCTTTCCAACATTTGATCTATGAAAGGTAAGGGAAAGTGATCTTTTCTGGTGGCGTCATTTAATTTTCTATAATCAATACATACACGCCATCCTGTTACAGTCCTAGTAGGAATAAGCTCATTTTTCTCATTTGTGATGACAGTCATGCCACCCTTCTTAGGCACGCATTGAACTGGGCTTACCCATGGACTATCAGAGATTGGATATATTAAACCTGCATCTAGCAGTTTAATAATCTCTTTCTTAACTACATCTTGCATATTAGGATTTAGTCTTCGTTGACGTTGCACATACGTTTTATGACCTTCTTCCATAAGGATTTTATGTGTGCAATACGAAGGACTTATTCCTTTAATATCATGAATCTTCCATGCAATGGCTGGTTTATGAGCTTTCAACACAGAAATGAGTTGTGATTTCTCATTTTCAGTAAGAGAAGACGATATTATTACAGGTAATTCAGATTCACCATGTAAATAAGCGTATTCCAAATGGTTTGGAAGTGGCTTTAACTCTAATTTCGGAGGTTCTTCTATCGATGATTTATATCGATATCTGTCTTCTTCTTTTAGCATTTGAATTTCTTCTGTTGTTGGTTCATATCCATTAGCTATAAGTGTAGCTAACATTTCAGCTTCATCAATTGGTTCATTACCTTCTCCTAAAGAACATTCTCCTGTTCCTTGTAATTCTGGAAATTCTTCTAATAATTCTGCATGTGCATCTATAGTTTGAATATAATAACATGTATCATCTGCAGATTGTGGTTGTTGCATTGCTCTATCAACTGAAAAGGTAACACTCTCATCCTCTATACTTAGGGTCAGTTTCTTACCGAACACGTCTATCATTGCTTTAGCCGTGTTTAAGAATGGTCTTCCTAATATAAGAGGAACTTGAGAATCTTCTTCCATGTCCAAAACAACAAAATCTACTGGAAATACTAAAGTACCAACTTTAACTAGCATGTTCTCCATTATCCCTCTAGGATATTTTATTGATCTATCGGCTAGTTGTATGCTTATTCTGGTTGGTTTTAATTCTCCAAGGTCTAGTTTAGCGTATAGTGAATACGGCATTAGATTTATACTAGCACCTAAGTCTGCCAATGCTTCTATTGAACTAAGACTACCCAGAAAACATGGAATTGTGAAACTTCCTGGATCAGATAATTTTTCTGGTATCTTATTCAACAGCACTGCTGAACAATTAGCATTCATAGTAACAGCCGAGAGTTCTTCCATTTTCTTTCTATTCGTGATTAGATCTTTCAAGAATTTAGCATATCTTGGCATTCCTGAAATCACATCAATGAAAGGAAGATTTACATTTATCTGTTTAAACATATCCAAGAATTTGGATTGCTCGGCTTCAAGTTTTTCTTTCTTCATTTTACTCAGATAAGGAAGTGGTGGTTGGTATGGTTTAACATAAGGTTTATCCTTAACTGTGTTATCTTCATTAACCTTTTCAACTACCGGTTCTTTTTCCTTATCTTGATCAGGTTGTGGTTCTTGTGGAGTAGGAATAGTTTTATCAGAAGTTACAGGTATTTCAGGTGATTTAAGTGTTGTACCACTTCTTGTGGTAATAGCTTTAGCTGTTTCATTCCGGGGGTTAGCATTTGTATCACTAGGTAAACTTCCCGGTTTTCTTTCACCTATTAACCTTGCTAGGTTACTTACTTCTTGTTCCAGATTTTGAATAGAAGCTTGTTGATTTCTAAATGCTTGAGCATTTTGTTCATTTGTTTGTTTCTGAGATGTGAAAAACTGCGTTTGAGTTTCAACTAGCTTCGTCATCATATCTTCTAAATTCGGCTTTTTATCATCGGTTTGTTGTGGTGGTTTGTTTTGAAAATTAGGTCTTTGCTGATTGTAAGTATTATTGGATACTTGTTGATTGCTAGGACCTTGTTGGTTATTGTATGGAATATTTCGGTTATAATTCTGGTTTTGATTGTAAATCGGTCTTAGCGGTTGATAATTATTCTGATAATTATTTCCAGGCCTTTGGTTTATGTATGAAATATTCTCTCTTTGTTCCATTGTTAATTCAATACTGAGACAATCTTTTGTCAAATGTGGTCCTCCACACTGCTCACAACTAATTCGTATTGAGTGAATATCCTTAGTCATCTTTTCCATTCGTCTCTCCACAGCATCTATCTTTGCTGAAATGGAATCTAAGTCATGGCTAGAATCGGCTCTAGCTGCTTTAGATGATCTAATGATATCTTTTTCTTGATGCCACTCATGTGAGTGGGAAGCAGTATTATCAATAATTTTGTAAGCATCAGTTTCGGTTTTCTTCATAATAGAACCACCAGCTGCTATATCTATGTCTTTTCTTGTAGTGATGTCGCATCCTCGGTAGAATATTTGTACTATTTGACAGGTGTCTAAACCATGTTGCGGACATCCTCTTAATAACTTTCCATATCTTGTCCACGCCTCATATAGAGTTTCATTTGGTTTCTGTGTGAACGTAACAATTTCTGCTTGAAGTCTTACGGCTTTTGATGCAGGAAAGAATTGTTTAAGAAATTTGTCAATTAAAACATCCCATGTATCGATCGCCCCTTCAGGTAACGATTCCAACCAATCTTTGGCTTCTCCCTTTAAAGTCCAGGGAAATAACATGAGATATATCTGTTCATCCTCCACTTCTCGTATTTTAAATAGTGTGCAGATCCTATTAAAGGTACGTAGATGTTCATTTGGATCTTCCTTCGGCGCACCACTAAATTGGCATTGATTAGTCACCATGTGTAAAATTTGTCCTTTGATTTCATAATCTGGCGCATTAATGTCTGGATGAGTAATTGCGTGACCTTGGCCAGTGCGTTTAGCTCTCATTCGGTCTTCCATACTTAAAGGTTCCAGATTCTCCATAATTGAATTTGTTGAATCGGTATCAATAGATGATTCTGATTTAATAGTTCGTTCCTCAACAATCTCTGTTTGAATGATTGGTGGTTCCGGAGGAAAGTTTAGTGGTTCAGGATCTATGAACCGTTCCTGAATATTTTCCGGATTCTCAATTGTGAGGTTGGGTTCAAAAAATGGATTATCGGAAATTTGAACTGAAGTACTTGGTTGACTTGATGACGATTCTAAGGAAAAATCAACGGCGGTTATATTTGTTAAACGATGTCTTGATCGAGTTACAGGTGGTGAACGTACAAAAGGTGATGAACGTCTTGCTCGGTGCATTCACTGAATATCCTATTAGTTTTTAAAAGGAAAGAAAAATTATAATAAGTTATCCAATCAATAGACTTTTCTGATTTTGCCCACGTTTCGAATAGCCAAAAGATGCAGCAGAGGGGCAGGATTCGTTTGGTCTCAATATAATTGAGGACTGTTTGGCTCCAATAACCCGGTCCACGTACAAATCCAACTATTACTACGAACCAGAAAATTTTGATGTCTATTAATTTAACCACTTAAAATAAATTTTCGTAATTTTAAGAAATTTAGATAAGAAGTAGAAAAAATTCTAAGTCCTAAAAATTAGAATAGCGAGAAATAAGAGAGAAAAAGAGTTCGTCGAAAAAGGTCGAAAAAGAAAAAATGGTTGAAAAATAAAAGGTGACGGAAAAATAAAAGAAACTTATAAAAACTTAAAAATACTTTACTAACCTAACCTTATTACTACAACTAACTTAAAATTATAATCGCAAATTGAAATTACTAATTGGAATGATAATTGGTACATAGTAAAAGGTCTAAAAATATTAAAGCTTACAGGAGAAACTAAATCCCAAATGGAAATAACTTAAAAAGAAACTAAAACTTAAAAAGGCGTCGCAAAATTCTAAAGCACCTAAATCTTAGTCTTAAAGAAAAAGCACTTAAGGAATTCTACGGCAAAGCCTAAAAATCTAGGAGTAAAAATAACTATAGCAAAAACTAAGTTTAAAATTAAATATGAGCTAAAAAATACAAATATTACGCTACAACGATTAAAAAGGGACAAAATATTAAAAGTTATAAAAAGTTATAAAAATACAATTTTTATTAAAATATTATTTTTATATTAATTATATTAAAGTATTAAGTTTTAAATATAATAAAACTAATTAAAAGTAGTTAAAAATAATTAAACTAAAAACTTAATTAATAATAATCAAACTAGGTTTTATTATAATAATAATATATTATACTCCGCATTAAATGCAGAATTAGGGTTTACATGTGGCCTGACCTGGGTCATCATGCGAGTCGCATGATATTAGGGAGGGGGTCATGCGAGTCGCATGACCTTCCTTGCAGGTTCAAATCAGGGGGTTCAATGACAGGTTCAAACGTAATATTTATTATTTATTTATATTTTTCTGTTTTATATTTAAAAGATAAATATATATAATTAAAATAAAACTTAATTTTAAAAACTAAAAATAAACTTAAAATACTTTATAATTTTGTAAAAATAAAAGAAAAACTTAAAAATATACTTAAAATATTTTTTTTTTTTTCGATTTTAAAAGCTTTTTTTTTTATATATTTTTTAATTTTTAAAAATATAAATTTTACAAAAAACAAATTATAACTTAAAATTAAAAAAAAATATGGCGTTTCGCTTCGGCGTTCCCCGGCAGCGGCGCCAAAAATTACTTGATGTGCAACGAGGTGTATATAAAATAGTTATTATTTTACTAGGAAAACACTATTAAATACGATACAATTTTACACAAGATATTTATTTATTTATAGAATGGATATACTTAAACCTTGCTACAACACTTATAGGCAGTGTACCTAATCGTACAGTAGTGTAGTTTTTAGTAAGTCCGGTTCGTTCCACAGGGAAATCTTTTAAACAAAGCTCAACGCTATATTAGTTTACTTTTATAAAAATACAAATATATATATAAGTAATATTATTATTATAAAGGGGGGTTTTTACCGTTTAATGACCGGTTTGTCGATTTTAAAACTTTAGTCGCAGTTAAAACCTAATGTAAAATATAAAATAAATACAAGACTTTAAATTAAAGCGTAAAGTAAATAATGATAATGAAATTGCGAATAATAAAAATGCGATAAAATAAAATTGCGATAATTAAAAAGTACGATAATTAAAAATGCGATTAAATAAAATAACAATAAATAAAAGTGCAATAATTAGAAGTGCAATTAAATATAAAATAAAGTAAATTAAATATGAAATAAAAGAATTATGCTTATTTAAACTTCCGTAATCATGATGTTTGACGTGTTGATTTTAGTTTTATGCCCATGGGTTAATTGTCCTTTGTCCTGGATTATTTAATATGTCCGTCTGGTTTTTGTCCATAACAGTCCATCAGTCATAAATATAAATTGCAAGTGTCCTTGTCAAATTATTATTATACCCGAAGATAAATATTCCAACTAATTGGGGATTCGAATTGTAACAAGGTTTTAATACTTTGTTTAATGAATACACCAGGTTATCGACTGCGTGTAAACCAAGGTTTTACTACTTTGTTAACAATTACACCAATTACCCTTGAATGTAATTTCACCCCTGTTTTAATTATTCTAGTGGCTATTAATCCATTCCCGTGTCCGGTTAAATGAACGATTATTCGTACATATAAATACCCCGCCCATCGTGTCCGATCGAGTGTATATGGTAATTTATAGGGACGCCCAATTGTAAATCTTTATATTAACATTAACAAACTTTCATTTAGTTAAACAAATATAAAGCCCATTAATAGCCCATAGTCTAATTTCCACAAGTGTCGTTCTTTTATCCAAACCCCAATTATGGTACAAAGCCCAATTACCCAATTTTAGTAATTAGCCCAACATCATGATTACTTCGTTTTAAATAAGCATAATAATAACTTAGCTACGAGACATTAATATAAAAAGGTTGAACATAACTTACAATGATTAAAAATAGCGTAGCGTTACACGGACAGAATTTCGACTTACACCCTTACAACATTCGCTAACATACCCTTATTATTAGAATTATAATTAAAATTAAAATATAAATTATAAATATAAATATATTTACGTATGAAGAGGAAGAAAAAAAAGATGTTTAAAACTCGGCAGAAAACTGGCTTTATATAGGACCTGACCAGCAATTTCACTCCATGCGACTCGCATGGATTTGTGCTTCTGGCCATGCGAGTCGCATGGCCACCCTGGATCCAGCCAAATTGCTTTGTTTTCTTCTTGCCGACGTAATATAATAATAATAATATATATAATATATAATTATATATAATTATATATATATTATATTATATTCTTGTGCATAGTAGACTAGATATTTTTGGTCCGTTGCGTCGGACGTTTCTTCTTGGCTCAGGTCCCGGTTCCGGATTTTCGAACGTCTTTGCGTATTATTTTATATCGTGTACTTTGCGTCTTGTAACTTGTACTCTTGTCATTTTGAGACGTTCCTCATCAATATTTTGAACCTTTTTAGTTGTATCTTGTACTTTTTAGCTCTTTGGACCTTTTTGTCTTCAATTTGTCGAATCTGCCTTTTGTCTTCACTTTTTAATATTTAAACGAATATTGCTTGTAAATCGAACAATACCAACTAAAATCTTGTCTTTCTTGGGGAATAATGCTATGAAATATATGTTCGTTTTTAGCATTATCAGCGGTGTAATGAGACGGCGGCAGAGAGATAGCCTGACAAGGTCTCGATGTAGCGACGGCGGCACACACATGAGGGCCTGACTCGGACTCGCTGTAGAGATGGCAGCACACACATAGGGGCCTGAATCGATCTCTAGATAAAAACTTGCTCGACAAAAGTATTAAGTTTACGATCATGATTATAAGTACTCAATGATCGGGTGGAGAATTTACAACCAAGAATTAAATTGTGATCAACCACTTTATCCGCTCTCTTAAGAAAATAAATTCGAATAAGATGTTGTAAATATTCTACGGAGTATTATTGAAGCTGTGGAAATTGTAGAGGTTGCAAATTACACGTTGCATATTCAAATCAAATATTTCATAGTGACAAATTACACGTTGCATATTCAAATCAAATATTTCATAGTGGCACTTGACGAAACTTTAATGAAGGCAACAAGTCCTAAAGAATAAGAATATAGAGAGTGAAGCGAAACGAAACGAAGCAGAAATTTGAAATAAACTATTTCGGAACTTTGAAGAATACGTTGATTAAGAACATAGAAAAGAACCGGACCTTTTTTTTAATTGATCGTGAGGATCGATTAGGCTGATACCATATTAGAAAATAATTCTCCACACATTGTGGGATTGATCTCATTAATGAGTCCATCCTTCTAAAAACAATTAGTGATAGAGGGACTTCCCCTTTGACTTATATGCATACATTTGTTTTTGTCTATGACCGATGTGAGATAACTTCCCAACAATTGTGAACAAATTGATTATTAACCAGTATAGAAACTAATAACATCTTTAATAATATAAACCATATGATGATCCCTTTTGATGAAGTTATTACCAACAGTTATGGCCAACTAAATACCATCCATAAAATTCATCTTGATCCTCCTTCTCCCTAACTAAATCCTACATCACAATAACTCATATATTCATCTTTACCTTCACTTTCATTATGCACATCTGTTACAACTAATGGTGCAAGTCCAATCCCTGCTTCATAATCATATTCATCATCGTCATTATAGCTTTCGTCGTTAGCTAAGTACGCAAAAGCGCTAGTAGCCGACTTAGCATCAGAATTACCAACAAGTCCATGATCAGATACTAATGATCTCAATTTCATTGTGCCTTTAGCCTTGTCTTTTGACTTAGTAGCTGGATGAATATGACAACCGGGGCATCGGGCCGTCCCACATTTCCCGGTGAACTTGGATTGATTAGTGGGCTTCCTTGAGACTTTGGTGAATAAACCAGTAACAAAAGTGGGGTCCACTGTTTTTACGTATCTTTTTTGAGATAAGGAAGTTGGGAGGATGGCGTAGCTCCTAACAACGCCATGATGATGACCCTCTCGCTTCATTTGTTGTATTCTTGTTATGAGAGCTGATGGTTTTGGTGTAGAGTTGTTTTGTGTGATTTTATAGAACCTAAAAAAGTAACAAAGTATAGAGTTACTGGCCTGGTCAGTTTCTTCAGCTTTAATGCTATGTCTGTTATAAAATTAAAGGGGAATTGGCTCAAATATACTTTTTTTTAAAGTTTTATTTCAAAATACACTTTTTGTAAAAAAATTGTCTTTTTACACTATTGGGTAGACCAAAGTGTTGGTCGACCACCATATACCTTGGTCGACCACCTCATTTTTCAAGGTGGTCGACCAAGCTTCATTGAGGTCTCGGTCGACTACTATGTATTCATGGTCGACCACCTCATTTTTCAAGGTGGTCGACCGAGACCTCAATGAAGCTTGGTCCACCACCTTGAAAAATGAGGTGGTCGACCAAGGTATATGGTGGTCGACCAACACTTTGGTCTACCCAATGGTGTAAAAAGACAATTTTTTTACAAAAAATGTATTTTGAAATAAAACTTAAAAAAAAAAAAAGTGTATTTGAGCCAATTTCCCTAAATTAAACGTGTGTCCTTTATAGTACAAGTTAGGATTTATGGATGAGCAATCCACATATAATTAATGTTTTCTCCCACTTAAATATTAGGACACTAAACAATAGTTTAGTGTGTAAATGCATGACACTCATACTGCTTAAAACCAGCTAAAAGTTACGGAGTACATCAACATCAAATAATTGAACTAAAAAAAATATTTCTTGAACTTAGATATGATACGTCGTACGAGACAAATGTAAACAAGATAGCTTGGTAATGCTAGCCAAAAAATCTACCATATAACCAAATTAACTTGACTCATTTGCGTGTTGCATCAATTCCCGAACTTGCGGTTGTAGTGGTCGTTGGTACAACTTCTATTTTAATCTTTTTCTTGTTCATGTTTTTTTGCGTACGCACATTTTTCTTTACCTGTTTGCTTTCCCTTTTTTGCATGTCTAATTAACATATATTTTAGGTAAAATATTGTTGTTATCTTGTAAAAGCAACAACCAACAAGTTAATGAAAGACACATGCACATACCAATAAACAACTAAAATAAGTAAATATTTGGAGAATTACTTTTTTGAGACATGGTACAAGTCTCCTGTAAAGCGTCAACAACATAACAATCACGTCCTTTAGTTGCCTCAAATAAGCAAGACCCATTTTGATGCACATTCCAACATTTGATTTCATCAACTCTTTGTCTTACTTTCTTTACAATCCGTGGACAAACAACTATTTCCTTCTTTTCCAATCGAATCCCTTCTTGTATGAATCCTTTCCATTAATGACCTCTTTGTTAGATTATGGAGACATTTATACAAAACGAGAAAAAAAAAAAAAAAAAAACTGTTCCAACACTTGCACGGATTTTGCAGATTTCGGAAAGCGTGAAGCAGTCAAATGCGGCGCATCTTGACATGGATGCGGCGCATTCATAGAGCAAAATAGTCCGAGAGTTATTGATGCGGAGCATTGAGCTGATATGGCGCATCAGGGGTCAGATGCGGCGCATCACCATCTCGATGCGGCGCATCGAGTGCTGGTACATGAATCTGGAACGTGGAATTGAAGGGATGCGGCGCATCACCTCTCAGATGCGGCGCATCGCCTCTCTGTCAGCAATTTGGCAAGTTGCAACCTTTACATCCGAGCATGCTTTGGCCTCCTTTCACTTTAGGTGCAAAGTTAATCACTTTACACCTAAAATTAGAGCTGTGATCATGCCATTACAAGGTGGAAAGCATGGCTAGTTGGTAAACAAGATGATTACTTGTCATGATGAAGATTCCTAGCTAGTTGTCATGGTGTTCTTGTTTTCTCCTATATATAGAACTCATTGTATGCAATTGTAACATACCACATACAGATTCTCAGTAATAAACACTCTCTAGTTGGTCCGTGGACTAAAGCAATCACACCGATTGCATATAACCACGTTATATCTTGTGTCGTTCTTACATTTACGCATTTATTATCTTTCGTTCATTAAGTGGGTTTGAGTGATCTTGATAGAATCACTACTCGGCTAGTAGTCTTGTAGAATTACTAGCGTTGTTTGGGTCCTAATATCCTAACAACTGGTATCCAGAGCACAAGGTTTCGTTAAGGGAACGATGGCGGAAGATGGGAAGTTTAGAATCGACCGATTCGATGGAAGAGACTTTGGCTTTTGGAAGATGCAAATTGAAGATTACTTGTATCAAAAGAAGCTACACCAACCCTTGTTAGAGACCAAGCCCGAAAACATGGACGATGCCGATTGGACGCTTTTAGATCGTCAAGCTTTGGGTGCTATTCGTCTTTCACTTGCTAAGAACGTTGCATACAACGTTGTGAATGAGAAGACGACGTTTGCTTGCTTGAAAGCACTCTCTAACATGTATGAGAAACCTACAGCTGCAAATAAGGTATTTCTCATGCGTCAATTGTTTAATACTAAGATGAAGGAAGGTACGAGTGCAACGGATCATATCAATGAATTTAATAATATCGTTTCAAGACTTGAATCGGTAGAGATTAAGTTTGATGATGAACTAAAAGCACTTATCTTGCTTTCATCATTACCGGAAAGTTGGTCGGGTACGGTTACCGCGGTTAGTAGCTCTACGGGAACTACTAAGCTAGCGTTTGAAGCTATAAGGGATTTGATTCTTGGTGAAGATACTCGTAGAAGAAACTCGGGAGAATCGACATCCGGTTCTTTGTTAAGTACCGACAACCGTGGTAGAAAATTTGAACGCGGTGAGATAAGGGTAGGAAGAAGTCTAAGAAGAGGCATCCATTGAAAGATAGAAGTGAAGTTACTTGTTGGGGTTGCAATCAAAAAGGGCACTTTCAAAGGAATTGCAAAAATGGTTCCACGAAAGGTGTAAACTTTGGCCGAAGGAGAAAGTGATGATGCACTTTTGTGTAGTGTTGAAAATTCTATGGAGTCTTGGATCTTGGATTCGGGAGCTTCATTTCATGCTACTCATATGAAAAGCATGATGAAGAATTTTCGTTCATATCAAGGCAAGGTGAGATTGGCGGACAACAAGCAACTCAACATAGAGGGCATTGGAGATGTTGTTTTGAAGACTACTCTTGGTTCTAATTGGACTTTGAAGAACGTAAGGTACATTCCTAAATTTAAAAGGAAACTTATTTCGGTTGGTCAATTAGATGATGAAGGTAACGCGGTTACTTTTGAAAACCGCCAATGGAAGGTGGTTAAGGGTAGTAGTATTGTGGCTCGTGGACATAAAAGGGGAACACTTTATATGGTTGAAGTGTTTGATGAAGACACGGTGGTTGCTACGATTAATGTTGTGTTCGAATCAACTCTATGGCACCGAAGACTCGGGCATATGAGTGAGAAGGGTATGAAGATGCTTGTTTCGAGTGGGAGAATTCCGGATTTGAAAAAGGTAGAACTTGGGTTTTGCGAACCATGTGTATATGGGAAGCAAAAGAAGGTGACCTTTGGGAAATCTGGGAATGCACCTAAGTTGGAGAAATTGGAGCTCGTTCATACGGATGTGTTTGGTCCAACCAATGTAGAATCACATGGAGGTTCTCGCTATTATGTCACCTTCATTGACGACTCCACTCGAAAGGTATGGGTTTATTTTCTTAAAGCTAAATCCGATGTATTTAATACTTTTGTGAAGTGGAAAGCTATGGTAGAAAATGAAACTAACTTGAAAGTCAAGAGCTTGAAGTCGGATAATGGAGGGGAATATGGTAGTCTTGAGTTTAAAGACCATTGTGCAAAGCTCGGTATTAGAATGTTGAAAACGGTACCGGAGACACCGCAACACAATGGGGTCGCCGAACGTATGAATCGTACGTTAAATGAAAGGGCTAAGAGTATGAGACTACATGCCGATTTGCCTAAAATGTTTTGGGCGGATGCGGTTAACACGTCGGCTTATTTGATAAATAGGGGACCCTCAACACCGTTGGGTTTCCGAATTCCCGAGGAAGAATGGCAAGGTAAGAAGGTGAGTTATGGTCACCTTAGGATCTTTGGGTGTAATGCATATGTGAAGACCAAAGATGCGGATAAAGACAAGCTTGAAGCTAAGTCAAAGAAGTGTGCTTTCATAGGCTACGGGTCGGATGAAATGGGCTATCGTTGTTGGGACAACGAAGCTAGAAAAGTAATTCGTTCGCAAGATGTTACTTTTGATGAAGATTCGGTCTATGGCAAGCCGGAAACGGGGAGTCATAAACCGAGTCAAGTTACTTTTGACGATGTTCCTATTGATGATCTTGCAGGTTCTAGTGGGAGTACGGGGAACAATGAATTTCCAAATAACGGTGAGGCGTCGGAAAATGCTAATGATGGGGATGATTCAGAAAGCGGTGATGATTCCGAACATAGTGCGAGTTCTAGTGATGAGGAGGACACAAATGAAACCGGTCCAACCATTCCGGTTATTTCTACACCAAGACGCTCGACTAGAGTGCCCAAACCTAATCCTAGGTATTCTCCATCAGCAAACTACTTGCTCTATACCGAGAATGGTGAACCCGAAAGTTACTTTGAGGCAAGAAAAACAAAAGAATCCATACAATGGGAACTTGCCATGAAAGAAGAGATGGGATCACTTGAGGAGAACAAGACTTGGTCACTAGTGAAGTTACCTCATGACAAAAGGGCATTGCAAAGCAAATGGGTATATAGAATCAAGAATGAGATGGATAGCAAGAAAAGGTACAAGGCTCGTTTGGTAGTCAAAGGCTTTCAACAAAAGGAAGGGGTTGACTACAAAGAGATATTTTCACCGGTAGTTAAAATGACTACTATCCGTTTGGTACTTTCTATGGTTGCATCCGAAGACTTACATCTTGAGCAACTAGATGTAAAAACTGCATTCTTACATGGTGATCTTGTTGAAGAGATCTACATGAGGCAACCCGAGGGCTTTGAGGTAAAGGGTAAAGAGAAGTGGGTTTGTAAGCTAAAGAAAAGTTTGTATGGGTTGAAGCAAGCACCTCGGCAATGGTACTTGAAGTTTGACGAGTTTATGAAGAAGATTGGTTTCTTAAGATGTGAAGCGGATCACTGTTGCTACTTGAAGAAATTCAAGTCTTCTTACATAATCTTATTGTTGTATGTTGATGACATGTTACTTGCAGGTTCAAACATGTCCGAAATTAACAAGTTGAAGGGATTACTTTCCCGAGAATTCGAGATGAAAGATCTTGGCGGTGCTAGGCAAATACTTGGCATGAGTATTGTGCGTGATCGTTTGAAGGGTACTCTATACTTGTCTCAATCCAAATATATTGAGAAAGTAGTAGAGAGGTTCAACATGGAAGATTCAAAGGCTCGTTCTATGCCTTTGGGAAGCACCTTAAAGTTATCGAAAAGTCAATCACCAAAGACGGAAAGAGACAAGAAGGATATGGAAAAGGTTCCATATGCATCGGCCGTGGGTAGTATTATGTATGCCATGGTTTGTACAAGACCCGATATTGCTCAAGCAGTGGGAGTTGTAAGTCGTTATATGTCTAATCCGAGAAAAGAGCATTGGGAAGCGGTCAAATGGTTGCTTCGTTATTTGAAAGGTACTTCTAATATGGGATTGTGTTTCTCCAAAAACAATCTCATACTTAGAGGTTATGCGGATGCTAATTTGGGTGGATGTGATGATTCGGGGAAAAGCACTACGGGTTATGTTTTCACAATGGGGAAGACGGCGATTAGTTGGTTATCTAGATTGCAAAAGAGTGTTGCTTTGTCAACCACCGAAGCCGAATACATGGCTATTGCGGAAGCTTCTAAAGAGCTAGTGTGGTTGAAGAACTTCTTAGGTGAATTGGGTAAAAGACAAGACTATTGCGTCTTGTATTGTGATAATCAAAGTGCGGTTCATCTTGGGAAGAATCCAGTGTTTCATAGTCGAACGAAACACATCAAGATAAGGTATCATTTTATTCGACAACATATAAATGATGGCACTTTATTCTTGGAGAAAATCCTTGGTACGAATAATCCTGCCGATATGTTTACTAAGGTGGTTACGACAGAGAAATTGAGGTTTTGCATTACCTCAATTGGTCTTCTCATGTATTGATGAGAGAAGACCCCAGCTAGAGATGTGAATGGTGTTACAAGTTTAACAAGTAGTATTGAAGACCTTTTATCGAAAGTCTACTCATCCGAAGAATGTGTTGAGTGTGCGTGTCCCAAATGGTATTTGGCGGTAATCGAAGGTGGTTTAATGTTCTTGGTTAATTCATTGATATAATTGGAGTTTTGTTCAAAGTCTCCAAGTGGGAGATTTGTTAGATTATGGAGACATTTATACAAAACGAGAAAGAAAAAAAAATGCCGTTGAAGTAGCCGAAACTGTAGACAACTGTAAACGACCTTAATCGTCGAAAGTTTGATAATAGAGAATAGTATGTTGGCAAAGCTCATAAAAGTTGGAACTGAAAAACAGATTGAGCAAACCCTGAAGGAGGTTGTAAGCAAATCACAAGGAATAAACCTGCCTTCAGAGAATCCAAACGATTCAGTATCAGCTGAAGTCATTAACGAATACCTTAATCCTGACTCTAATCTCTTGCGGACAAATTTTCTTCATCAACCTTCGATCTTAGAAATTCCAAAATATCATCATAAATATCTTCGATATTTCTGAGGATATTTTCATAAATATTCTTGTTCGAAATTATTCATTACTTCGTGCTATCTATATTACATCAGAAAGGAAACTGTTTAGTTTCTAAATTCTGAAAAATTCAAGTTTAAATTATGAATGTTTTTGAAGTAGTGTTGGGAACTGAAGCATGAGTTAGTATAATATAATGACACTTGATCAATGTGATTATATTACAGTAAGTCATGCTGAGTTTTTAATGGAACGTGATGATTCACAGATCATAACGTCATCATGTGCCATGTTACATAACTCTTTCATTCTGCCTAATTCTGAACATATCAAGAAAGTATATTCTTGATAGTTCTATTCTCAGTGATTCTGGTAATTTGACAAATCAAATCGTGCGATTTCGTTCTTTCTTGTTTAGAACATTAAGTTCATTCGAAATTCCATATCTACGAATTCTAGACCATTATTCGCTTGACTTAAAGTCGGAAAGAGAAAACGAAAAGATGGAACTCTAAAATATAAAGGAAACAAAGGGAGTAGATTTACAATGGAAATATCAGACAGAGTAATCGAGGCAAATCGCCGTATTTAATTATAGAGATCTTAATTTCCTTATTCGCCGAAGAATCAAATCTTTTAGATTTCGAAGATTTTCTTTAAATCCCTCAAACTCCGGAAATCAACCATATCTACGTCAAAAGATATGACGAAACATTATTTTCTCATTTCACTATTTTGTGATAGCTTCATTCGTGCTCTTCGAATAATCGAATTGTTTTATCCATATTACTCAATGATGATAAAACTCTATTTATCAATTCATATTTGTCATGAAAACATTTCTATTGTTAGCCATGACCACCTCACTCAAATTTCGGGAAGAAATTTCTTTAACGAGTAGGTACTGTGAATACCCGGGAATATCTGACTAAATTTAAACTTAATCTTTATATGATTTCGATACGATAAGCAATGTATGTAATGTTGAGTTTAGAAAATTTTGAAAACGATGTTTATATATTAAATTGACCTGCGACTGCTCTCGACGATTCACGAACAATTAATGGTAAATAGATATGTGTATATGTATATATAAATAATAATTCGAAATATAATGTAACGTATTATATGTTGTTGTTATAAAAAATTAATAAAATAAAAATAGGATAATATAATAATTATTATTTAAAATATATCTCTTTATATAAATAAAGTTTATTAAAAATAAATATTAAATGATTGTAATACTCATTTGATGTTTCGATTGATATTAAGCAATTTAAATTCAAACTTATGTAATTTTAAAATAAACGGTGATACAAAAATGAATTCTATAAATTTTAGGCTTGTTAAAAATGTATTTAGGAACTATTTGTTAAGTTTTAACACTTTTTATATTTCACCCATAAATGAGAGGGACAGTTGATGTAATTTTTATTTAACAAATTAAGGATTGAATTTTATACCATAATGACCAAAATAAATAAATAAAGTTAATTTAAAAATATGGGATTTATCTGAACACTTTTATTCGCCACTGATTTATCAACGGGGTACGAAATAATATCCAAAACTGTCGCAAGAGTTAATTAGTATATTCACACATTTAATTAGAGAATGATTATAAAAATCATTGTGTACTGTGTTTATCACTTGTTTCCTTCCACAAAAATGATTCATACATATTATTATATATGCATACACTTGGATAGAATTATAGGTAACCATCACCACACTCTATTTTTTTTCCTTCTTTTATGGATGTCTCCTTGCTCTTGATTCCTTTCACCATATCTCAACCATCACCACAAATCACCTTGCAAACCATCGAACCACCATATCACTTCCAATTCTGTTTCTACTTCAAACCACAACAAACGCACTTGCAATTTATGAACTAGTGTCTTATGATAAATTGACCTCACATCAAACACCCATTAACACAACACTTAATAAAGTTACAGATGAAAATAAAGAGCACTTAGATGAAACCATCTTATGTTTCCTTACTTTCTGTCAAAGTACCATTTCAAAACCCACCATCACCAAACTTTCGAACAAACCACACACACAAACATGCAAACTGCTGCTCGCTACAGCTAGTACGTTTCTAGTTTTATTCCTATTAAAACAGCCATCAAAAATAACCATCACCCGCCACCTCTACAACCATATTGCCATCTCTCCTCTCACTCCAAATTTCAATCGTGAACAACCCATTTCCCTTTACTCATGTCGACCAAACCAACTACCGTCTGCCATACGGCTGCCACCACAGCCACTACCATCACTGGAGACCATCTCACGGCCACCATCACCAGCCACTCTTTTTCTCTCTCTCTCTAACATCCATCTTCTTGTTCTTGTTTTTCGTAAACCATCATCAACAACCACAACTATATTCCATCAACATCTTATTTAAATGGCTGTCTTCGATCACCTTTAACGTCCCACCACCACCATAATCACCGTAATAATCACCATTATAAACGGGTTCTTCTACAACTTACTTGTTTTCCTATTTTACCATTCAAATCGAAACCACAATCCCACTTGTTATGTTGCATCTATTTCTGTTTCACTTCGGATGTAACCTTCACCACTTTCAGTTCATCATCATAACCACCCTCGATCGTTAAGCTTCATCAAACCACCATCATTAGAAACCAGCAACTGCTGTTGCAGCCAAAACCAAATACTACCACTCAACTACTGTTGCTGTTACAGATTCCAAAACAACTCCCAATCAATGCACTAGTTCTATTTTTCGGTTTCACACGATTCACACCAAAACCCAGATGAATAGTAGGAATGTTGATACAGGAAGACGATACATGAATGTGTTAAAGATGATGATGATTGTTATTGTGATCGTGAATTCATGTGATGATGATGTCTAACTACTGTGATAATGAGGAAGACAAAGAAGATACGCGAATAAGATGATAAATAGTGGTTTTGGTTACGTGAATATGTTTATGCTTACGGTTATGATCAGGAAGTTTACGATGATAATGATGATGCCATAGGAGAATGATGATGTTGATATGATGATGATGATGATCGATGTTGAAGATGACGATATTGTAGATGATGATGGAAGAGATGACAGAAAGAATGGGTTACTTGTTTTTGTAAATCCATTTAATAAGTAGGCCGTGAACCAGCTTGTTTGTTGGGCCGAGAAAATCCCATCTCTTGTTGGGCCGTAACCATTGAAATCCAATAAACCTGCTGTTGGGCCAGATTATTGATGTAGATGACGGGTTAAAGATAATTGGGTTAAGAAATATAACAAAAACGCAGAATTAGAGAAATGGTTAGGGTGATGGTTGTGTTAACGTGAGGTCGCGGGTTCGAACCTGGGCAGTGGCGTTTTAATTTTTTTAAAGCTCCTCTCTTCGAAGGTTGTACTCTTTTATTATTATTAAGAATATTTATTATATTTATTATTATTATTATTATTATTATTATTATTATTATTATTATTATTATTATTATTATTATTATTATTATTATTATTATTATTATTATTATTATTATTATTACCATTGTAATTATTATTATTATCAAGAAAGTATTATGATATTTATATAAATGCGAAGTTAGTATAATATGATTATGACATAAGTTATGATAAATCTTAATTAAAAATATAATCTTGTATGTAGATTAAAGATAATAATAACCAAGTTATGATTATAAATTAATTATAGGTTTGATTATTATATAAATGTAAATTTAATATAACTAAGACAAATATATTATTATCATTAAGATTATTATTATTAACAATATTATTATTATTATTATTATTATAATTATTATTATTATTATTATTATTATTATTATTATTATTATTATTATTATTATTATTATTATTATTATTATTATTATTATTATTATTATTATTATTATTATTATTATTTTTACCAATAATATTATTATTATAAGTATTATTATTAGCATTATCATTTAAGTTATTATTGGTATTATTAAGATTAAAACCATTACTGTTATTATTATTTTCATTATTAATATTAGTATTATTAGTAACATTATTATTATTATTATTATTATTATTATTATTATTATTATTATTATTATTATTATTATTATTATTATTATTATTATTATTATTATTATTATTATTATTATTATTATTATTATTATTATTATTATTATTATTATTTTAATCATTATTATTTACTATAATTATTATTATTGATATTATGTTACCAAACAAATATTTTGTATATAAAAATATACTTTTAGTAATATTACATATAAATATGTATTAATCATATTAACATTTTTATATAAATATTCATATATAACAAATTAGGTATTTTTAATATAATACTAATCATATATAGATATTAAAATAACTATATTAATCATTTTAAATATATACATGAATTAAATATATAACATATATAACTTAAGATATAATATATGAATTTGTTCGATTCAATTATATGTGTTAATATAAATATAAATGATATAGGTTCGTGAATCCGAGGCCAACCCTGCATTGTACAGTTGTTCAATGTCGTCATATGTATTTTTACTACAAAATACAGTATTGTGAGTTTCATTACTCCCTTTTTAAATGCTTTTGCAATATATATTTTTGGAACTGAGAATACATGCGCTGCTTTTATAAATGTTTTATGAAATAGACACAAGTAATTGAAACTACATTATATGGGTGAATGATCGAAGCCGAATATGCCCCTTTTTGCTTGGTAACCTAAGAATTAGTAAACCGGTCTACTAATTGACGCGAATCCTAAAGATAGATCTATTGGGCCTAACGAACCCCATCCGTTGTAGCGGATGCTTTAATACTTCGATGTTGTTTTATATCATATCCGAAGGATTTCCCAGAATGATAGAGGATATTCTTATATGCATCTTGTTAATGTCGGTTGCCAGGTGTTCACCATATGAATGATTTTTGTCTCTATGCATGGGACGTATATTTATGAGAAATGGAAATGAAATTCTTGTGGTCTATTAAAATGATGGAAATGATTGATTACAATAAACTAATGAACTCACCAACCTTTTGGTTGACACTTTAAAGCATGTTTATTCTCAGATATGAAAGAAATCTTCCGCTATGCATTTGCTCATTTTAAAGACATAACTTGGAGTCGATCATCGCAATGGGACCAGATGTTGGTGACTTCATCCAGATGGATTAGGACGGGGAATGACATTTAAATGACCCATGATTAAACCCCCTGCCTCGTAATACTCTCAAGATGATTAGTGACACTAGACAGAGCATGAAAGAGTAAAAAGTAATATAGCAGTAAAATATGTGGGATCGATTTAACTAGATTCAACCTTCCACTAATTGATATCGTTCTAGCTTTCCGTTTCGAAAGTCTATTGAACTTCTCGATGACCAGTTTCCAATTATCAACTTTATTCATGTTGCAACCCATGGGTAAACCTAAATAGATAAAAGGTAACTCCCCTACTTTGCAATCAATTTTGCTTTCCATAAACTCAACTTCACTTTTTATTACTCCGAAACCATATAATTGACTTTTATAGAAATTAACTTTAAAACCCGATGCCTTCTCGAAGCATTGAAGTAACTTCATTAGATTGTCAATATTATGTCTACTCCATTTACCTAAAAAGATAGTGTCATCCGCATATTGCAAATGTGAAAGTAACACCTTATTTCCCCCGATTTCAACACCCTTATAAAGACCATTTGCAATTGTGGATTTGGTTAGTAAATTTAAACCTTCGACCGCGATAATGAGTAAGAAGGGTGATAGTGGTTCGCCTTGTCGGACGCCTCTTTCAAGAGCAAATCCATCCGTATGAGACCCATTAACAAGTATTGATATTGATGCCGATTTTAAACAAGCGAAAATCCACTTTATCCATCTAACACCGAAACCATTCTTTTCATCATATCTAGAAGAAATTCCCAATTTAAACTATCAAACGCTTTCTCGAAATCAGCTTTAAAAATGGAGCTCTTCCTTTTATTTTTGGACAATTAGTCAATAGCCTCGTTAACAATAAGTGCACCGTCTAGAATAAAACCGACCCTTTAAGAAAGCGCTTTGCTCATTACCAATTAGCTCCGATAAGATCGCTCTGATCCGTATTGACAAGTGTAAGTAACTAGAGGGGGTGAATAGTAACTTAGTGTAATTTTTAAAAAAAAAATTCGATTTAGAACTTGAGATTACTATAGTGTGATTCGAATAGTTTGTTAACAAGTATAATAAGTAAGTAGATAAAGAATAAGAGAACAAATACGGAGATTTATAGTGGTTCGAGAAGATGTTAACTAATCTTCCTTAATCCACTCCTCAATTCTAACGAATTGAGAGTTAATTTCACTATGATGCTCCAAACTCGGTGGAGTGTCCGGATACAACACTAGCTCATTGATAAGCCGCAACTTATGAACCCTTACGTCCCATTGAAGAATTCACATTCAGCAATCAGCTCTTACCACAAGATCCTAATGCTACCACTAAGTGAAACCTCACTTATCTTTTAGATCCCTTTAAGAAGATACTTTACAAGTAAACTCACAACTAAGTGTACACACACTCTTGCTTGAATCACTCTAAATTGATTACAGTAAGATTTGAATGATATCAGTAAACATATTGAAATGTAAGTGCAAGAGGTTGACCTTGGCTTAAAAGGGATAAGTCACTTTGTACTAGAGATGTGTCATTGATTTCCTTTCATGGAAAATGCAGAATTTTGATCCCGTGACAACCATATGCTTCCAAACTTCAAGTCACAAGTCTTCAACTCTTTTGTCACTACTGGTTTTCAGGTATGTGTTCTCATTGGTTACTTGCAAGCTTCCAATTTAGACTACTTTGTTTCTATGTGAAAGCTTTTTGGAGTTTACACTAAACTCTTATTAAACACATAATTAGTGCTCAATGGTAAATCAAGTGGAGAGCATCTCTTTAATTGAGACTTAATGACCATCTTTAAGTTTTATTCCTTTTTCATTTAGATTTATAAAAATACATTTTGAAAAAGAACTTTTGGTCCTACTTGAATGTTTAATCTTAATCATAGGATAAAAGTGTCATTAGGAAGTAATTAACTAAAATTAGTGTTTTAGTGATCAAATCTCATTTGCATATGAAGGAGGCAACTATTCTAACTATGTTTAAACAAGTTTTGTAGATTATAGATCCCCCGAAGTAGTTAAACATTTTTCGATCAAAAATCGGACAATGGGTATTCACAGTCTGTCCTACGGTCAACCGTTGATCGACCGTGCTCCTTCAGTGTGTTTTGAAATGACTCTTTTGACTTATCGGTTTTGTGTATTGGTCGTTTGCTAGAGATAGTGTAGGCTTATGAACGTATGTTGTTTTATACCTTGGTGTAAGCACACGAGACTTGGTGTCATCACATAACAAAGTGTTTAACATTTGAATATTAATATTGGATTACTAACCAACGTTCTCCTAATTTTTTGATGATGACAAACCTATGTAAGTGTGCTTAAGCATATAATACAACGCATGTGTTAACATCACTTACCATACACTTTCTCCCCCTTGTGTCGAAGTAAAAAGGTTAGCTCCCCCTGTAACTAAGCGCACCCTAGAGTAATGCTCCCCCTTGAATAGTATTTAGCAGTTGATGATATAGCTCTCCTTTGAAATTTGCAACATAAAACTCATAGAAAAGATCATTAGTACACATAAGTCATAAAGAAAGTACATTACACATTCTAAGCATAAGTTGTAATCATGAATTAGATTTAACAAAACAACCCGCCCTTAAGACAATTCTACCCAACATATTTAAAGATAATTAGCATTGGTGCTGATGGCGTCTGAGATATCTGAGTCCTCGGAGTCGAAAGAGAGAATAGTGGTAGGAGTGGTGACCCAAAAGATAAGTGGAGTGGTTGACACAGAGCGAGGAATCTCTAGAGGAGTTATCATCCATATGTGGTGGAAGATGCGATTTAGGTGAATGGAATAAGGAAGCGGGCGATTATGAAGATTTTGAAGAGTTTCCATTCATTGAGTGAAAACAAAGGCTAGGTTTATGGTCTCATTTGAAAGAAAGGACCATAGGATGGCTACCTCGGTTCCCGAGAGGTGATCAATCGAATTCTCCCTACAAAAGATATTATGTCGGATGACGGTTAGAAGGAGTTGAAGATCATGTCGGATGTTGGAATCTTGAATATGAATGCGGTGCTTGAGATTTTGAGGTGCTTCCAAATGAGTGATGGTAGAGAGCACTTCTTGTACGGGATAAGTTAGGTGCAAGGATCTAATGTAGGTTCAAGGGGTGTAGAAATCACGACCTTGTGAGGGAATTTTCATTATCGAAGCAAAGTATGAAAGAGGCCAAGTGTGAAACTCCCTACCGAGTTTAAACTTAACTTGATTATTGTTGACAAGTTCATAGTTTGCGTAAAATTTTTGGATAAGAGGTGGGTAGATAACCTCATCTAGGTTTAAAAATGAAAAACATTCTTTTTGAGTGAATGTTTTGTAGAGGTTTGGAAATTCGTTATAGTGAACAACTCTTTCTTCATGAAGTGGTCGAGTTTCCATTTGTCGTTGATGATACGCCGCACATTGCCCTCGTGTGTTAGTCATTTCCTAGGAACATGAGTATTTTAGCAAAATCTATGTTAATAACATGATTTTGAAAACCTACATGATGGACATATGTCGATTAATTCTTGTCTGGATACATTTTTGAAAACAAGTAAGGTGTGCCATTTTGAAAGGTTTAGTCAAGGTTCATCATTCAATTTTAGTTTACCATTGCTTGATAAGTATCATGAGATTGATAATTATCATAAGATCTTGGTCAAACATTTGTGTGTGCATGAGTGGTTTAAAAAAATCAACTTGTGTGAATTATGAAAGAAAAAGTTCCTACTTGGCACTCTAGGAGTTAAAACTTGCATAAGTTAACTTTTTCACACAATTGATAGGTTAATTATCAAAACAAGTGTTCCTATTAGTTATGAAAGACACAAAAATTATTCTCATGTGATATTATGCAAGTAATTAAGAATTACATGAGAAAATTTTAAAGTAAGCAATTTTGAAAAGATTTGGAAGCTTACCTTTTGAGGACCACTAGATGTTGGAGAGAAGGGAGACAATGAATGTATGGAATCTAGTGGTGGGGACTTAAGGAAGGAGTGGGGTTGGTGAAAAGGTGGTTTAGATAACAAAAAATGGTGAGGAAAAGGACAACACAGCCGTCAGCTGTTGTGCTGTTGACCCCACGGTCGACCGTGGTTCGACCGCACATCTCCACTAAATAATTAAGGTACAAGTTCCATCATACCCAACCCATTCCTAAGTAGAGTAAACGTCTATTTTTTCAGAGGTTTAGTAAATATATCAACAATATTTTAAGTGGAGTCTACCTTATCAAACACAATATTTCCTTTTTGGACATTATCACGTAAAAAGTGGTGCCTAATGTCTATGTGTTTAGTCCTAGAGTGTAATATTTGATTTTTAGATAGACCTATAGCACTCTTATTATCACAACAAATAGGTATTTCAGAAGAGACGATACCGTAATCGATGAAGGTTTGTTTCATCCATAGCACTTGTTCACATGCTCTTCCTACGGCGACATATTCCGCTTCGATAGTAGATAGTGCAACGGATGTTTGCTTTGCCGTAAAATCCCTTAAGTGCTTTTTCTTTAGATTAAGATTTAGACGCTTTAGAATTTTGTGACGATGTTTATAAGTTTTAGTGCCTTTTTAAGTTATTGCCGTTTTGGATATAGAATTCCTTTTAAGCTTTAATACCTTTAGGCGCAACTTTTTAGATTTAGTTTTTAGACTTTTAAGTTTCGACGCTTTACTTTCTTATTTTTATTTTTCGACTGTTTGTTTTTCGACGTTTGTTTTTCAACTCTTATTTCTCGACGCGCTTTTTCTTTTTCATTTCTGCGCTCTAGGTTTTAGGACATAGATTTTTATCTTCTTAAAATTTTGACGAAAAATTATTTTAAGCGGTTAAATTGATAGACATCCAAATTTTTTGGTTCGTAGTAATAGTTGGATTTGTTAGTGGCGAGTTGTGGGCTTCTGATTTAAATGGTCCTGGCTACCTGCTGCATCTATTGACTATTCGAAATGTGGGCAAAATCAGAAAAGTCTATTAATTTGATAACCTATATAATTTTTATCTTTATAACTAATAGGATATTCAGCGAATGCACCGAGCAAAACGTTCACCACCTTTCATACGTTCACAACCTGTAACTCGATCAAGACATCTAGCCAATATTGTCGCCGTTGATTTTTCTTTAGAATCATCATCTAGTCGACCGAGTACTCCAATTCAAATTTACGATAATCCATTTTTTGAACCCGACCTCACAATTGAGAACCCGGAGGATATTCAAGGACAATTTAGAGATCCTGAACCACTAATCATTCCTCCTGAACCACAAATCATTCAACCAGAGATTGTCGAGGAAGAAACCATTAAATCAAAATCCTCTAGTGATTTGGATTCAACAATTTCAAATATGGAAATAACGGAACATCAAAGTATGGAAGACCGAATGAGAGCCACACGCACTGGCCAAGGTCATGCTGTAACACCGGCCATTTTTTTTTTAAAACACACAGCGGAAGACTTTATTAATAAACACACTATAAGTCACGTCATTACATTAATCTAGGTAATTAAGTTTAAGTTTACACAACGGTGTTATGTTATTACAAAACATGATTTAAACAAAAGTCCACATCAGAGTAGAGTTGTCAAACATGTCTTCTACATCAATAGCCATCCCGACTAGCAGTACCTAAACCTGCAAGGGGGAAAACATGTGGGGGATTAGAGCACCGCTAAGTGAATGGAATCTATCTAACAGATATAGCTTTAGCTACACACAAGCTATATACATCAACAATACTTGCTAACTACCAAGTAGCATACAATAAGACAATACGAAGATCAGCGGCTTGTACGAGCACACGACTCTCAGCTGATCGGGCCTGAGTCTACCGATAGTCCCTGCTACTCAATTCATAGTATTGTTATCCAGATGCAGGGGATGCATCATTCACACTATACTCCACAATCAGTAGCCTATGGACCCAACCTCCCCTAGGCACGGTTGACCTCATACGGACTCTAACCTCTCCTAGGTACGGTCTCGAGTCCCCAGTCTCCCTGGGCCCGACTGGTGCCATTCACACAGTGTACACATAATTCACATACAACATCAGACAAACGATATTATTCTATCATGGCAATTCCTACACTATGCATGGTAAAGGAGTCAACCACAGTAGCATGTTATTCTACTTAAACTCTATCCGTGGATAGACCACTCACCGAATACCAGCAACTAGCTCAGATAATCTATCACCGAGAGGCTTCCTTATCCTTATCACCTGAACATAAGGCAAATCAAGTTAGTTCCTGTCCGTTAACACAAAACAGCACAGTACAGAAAACGGTCACAAAAAGCGCCGCTAAAAGTCCACCTAACACTTATGCACTTTCAAAATTTACATCCTGAACACCAAAATACAAACTGGCAGCATAACGGCTAGAAAAAAGACACTTTGGTAAAACATTCTGCCCTGGACACACAGTCGGTCGACTGTCTCACCGATCGGTCAACTGACGTAGACAGTCGGTCGACTGTTGACACAACCGGTCGGCTGACTTTCCCAATCGTTCGACTTATTTGGTATATCCACAATCAGCTGAAAGTCAAACTCAGTCGGTCGGTTCACTCGCCAGTCGGTCGACTGTCGACCGATAGTCGACTGACTGTGTTCATCATCTGCAGATTCTGAACACAACCTACGAACTTCAAGCTAAATTCACCAAAACTCGATCTAGAGCTCGTTTTCAACACCAAAACTCACCACAACTCAATTACTACATGTTATAGACTATAAACCCACAAAGTTTTGACCATAACAACATCAAATCCATGGAATTTGACACAAAATCAAGCTTTTGAACAAATACACTTAAAAATACCATTTTAACACTAGATTGATCATGAAAGCTCATGATTCATACCTTAAAAGAATCAGTAGAGTGTAAAGAACGTGATTTCAAGACCAATTCGTGCTCAAGATCAACAATGGGGAATTAGGGTTTGGTTAGGTGGGGATGTAAAGGACGGGAGGTGGATTTGGGGATTTTTGTGAAAATGGAAGTATTACTTCTAAGATACTCACTTAAGGCTGCCTTTTTTCCCCCACTACACAACACACGGGTATTTACCAGTTATCTAACAACTTAACACAACTGGTAAAGTACCCTAACGAGGTCCAAATTAAATAAACCAACCACCCCTGGGACCCTGGTCACAAAGCGCATCTAACCATATAGATAAATAATAATAAAGCACAATATTAATTAAAAGCATAATAAAGCACAATAAAACAATCCTAAGGGCAAATAAGTAATCTTACAGCTAAGCCCTAATTGAGGATGTTACACATGCCATTATTCGGCCAGACATTAATGCGTCAGATTATGAAATCAAAGGACAAATCCTACACATGGTAGCTAATCAATGCCAATATAGTGGTACGCCAAAAGAAGATCCAAACGAACATCTTCGAACTTTTAATAGGATTTGTACTCTATTCAAAATCAGAGAAGTTGAGGATGAACAGATCTATCTCATGTTGTTTCCCTGGACTTTAAAGGGAGAAGCCAAAGATTGCTTAGAATCTTTACCTGAAGGAGCGATTGACACATGGGATGTCTTAGTTGAAAATTTTCTTAAAAGATTCTTTCCGACATCTAAAGCCGTGAGACTTCAAGGAGAAATTGTTACGTTCGCACAAAAGCCAAATGAAACATTATATGAGGCGTGGACAAGATTCGAAAAGTTGTTGAGAGGATGTCCTCAACACGGTTTAGACACTTATCAAATAGTACAAATATTCTACCAAGGTGTCAATGTTGCTACACGAAAAGACATCGACACAGCAGCTGGTGGTTCCATTA
This sequence comes from Rutidosis leptorrhynchoides, assembly GCF_046630445.1. Taxonomy (NCBI): domain Eukaryota; kingdom Viridiplantae; phylum Streptophyta; class Magnoliopsida; order Asterales; family Asteraceae; genus Rutidosis; species Rutidosis leptorrhynchoides. The sequence goes on along the minus strand of NC_092340.1, from coordinate 85,560,379 downwards.
TGAAGAAAACCGCAACCGAAGCTCACACAATTATTGATAACACAGCCTCCCACTCGCATCAGTGGCACCAGGAAAAAGATATCTTTCATTCATCTAAAGCGGCTAGAGCCGATTCTGGCCATGACTTTGATTCCATTTCCGCAAAAATAGATGCTTTTGAGAGACGAATGGAAAAGATGAATAAAGATATTCACGCAATACGAATCAGTTGTGAGCAATGCGGAGGACCACACTTAATGAAAGATTGTCATATTGAGCAAATGATGGAACAATGAGAGAATGTTTCCTACATGAACCAAAGGCCGGGAAATAATTATCAAAATAATTATTAATCGTCGAGGCCAAACTTTAATCGAAATCAAAACATTCTTTACAATCCCAATGGACCAAACAATAACTCGTATAACCAACAAGGTCCGAATAACCAACCAACTCAAAACAACACTTTGAATCAACAAAGACCTAGCTTGTATAAACCACCACAACAAACCGAAGAGAAAAAGCCAAATCTGGAAGAAATGATGGCAAAGCTAATGGAATCTCAAACACAATTTATTACATCTCAAACCTAAATAAATGAGAGATTTGATCAGTCATTAAGAACTCAACAAGCTTCCATTTTGAATTTAGAAAAATACGTAGGTACTCTTGTTAGCATGATGAGTGAGAGGGAACAAGGAAAGCTATCGAGTAATACTGAAGTAAATTATCAGAATGAGAATGTTAATATGGTTTCAACGAATTCTGAAAAATCAGTACTAGAAGATGGGAAGGTTTTAGATGTGAGTAACAATGAAGAAGTTACAACACCACCACCACCCGAGTATGTAAAGCCAGTGGTGGCACCATACAGACCACCCATCCCGTTTCCAAGAAAAGGAGTTGAGTATGAGCAAGTAATAGGTAATAAAGTTTGTGATACCTCTGGAACGAAGAAGAAGAATAAGAAAGTGCAAGAAACAAAAACCGTAAAAGTAAACTCGGTAAAGACAGTTCCACCAAAACCTCCACCCAGGTTGGGTGATCCGGGTGAATTTATTGTTCCTTGTCTACTTAGTGATTGTGTCATGTATGATGCACTAGCAGATTTAGGTGTGAGTGTGAGTGTTATGCCTCTTTCATTATATAAGAGATTAGGTGTAGGTGAGTTAAGTCCAACGTAAATGAGTGTTCGACTCTTTGATCAAACCATTAGGCACCCAGTTGGAATTGCTAACAACCTACCCGTTCAAGTGGGTAATTTAACCTTTTTAGTCGAATTTATTGTCATTGACATAGAAGAGGACTCAAGTGTTCCTCTAATTTTAGGTCGACCATTCTTAGCGTCCACCGGGGCGTTATTTGATGTAAGAAAGGGTAGAATGACACTTAGTGATGGCGACAAATCGGTCACCTTTGTGATTCGAAAGTCTAAATCTCCACCAACCAAAACCGTTGAACCAATAAAGACGATTGGTAAAAACCACATTGTTTTACCAACTCCAACGGTAGTGTTTAACAATAATAAAACACCTAAGTGTGGGGAAAATGAAGTAACACCTAATGATGACCTGATAACAAAGAACCTAGTTGTTGATACGAAATTAAATGACCCCGTCATTAATAGTTCAATGAAGAAACGTATTAAACGGATTCGCGATGCTAGAACCAAGGGGAACTTTAAGTTATGTAACCGGTTAGTATCCAATCTATCGCCTAAGGAAAAGGCGAAACTAGTTGAATTTGTAGATATTACACAGGAATCCAACCAATGGCTTAAAGCAAAAGTCACAGATATGCAAGATGATTATGGTCCAGAAGAAATTGACAATGAAGTTAATCACAAATTTGACACCACATCTACCTAAGTGTGAGGAGATTCAAATGTTTTCGGTCTAGAGTTAGTTGTTCTGTTCTCGTGTAGTTCCAAGAATGGAATCCGATTGGTCTTTTCCACTAGCAGACACTAAAGAACTAGTTTTCTCACCCCATTCTGAATTTTTTGTTTTGTAGGTTTTGTATGAAATTAATACGCTTTTTAAATTTATGTTTTGTGTGAATTTAAAAAAAAAAAATTCTTTATTTCATTAAGTTTAAAAAATGATTTCTAAAATTCGTCGTAAGTTAAAGACTAGGTCATGGAACCGAAATTGCTTTACCCAAAGACGGGGCGAAAAATTTTGTTATCATTAATTTTAATATTACTGATCTAAAGTATGCCAAAAAAATTAAAAAAAACCCGAAAATCTTTGTTTATAAAACAATCGCTTTAAAACGACAATTTTTAAATTTTGTCGAGGGATGAACTAGGTAAACGTACCAAAACTACCTCTACCTAAAGTAAAAGGAAACAAAATTTTAAAAAATTATTCATTTAAATTGTTTTAATAAATAAAGGTTTTATAATATATATATATATATATATATATATATATATATATATATATATATATATACATATATATATATATATATATATACATATATGTTTGTAGTTTATCTTATGTAAAACAGGGTAAAACAGTGTACTTTCAAAGACTGGCATTAAGTTAAGCAAAAACTACTAATTTTGACGATAAGACGCAAAACATATGTGAAATTACAACAAAAGTAATGAACGATGAGACGTCATCTATCATTCGACGAGCTTTAAAATTACAAATTGTGTATTTTTAATCACTTTTCTACACTAATCACCCTCATGAATTTATAATTATAGTCTGATTTCATGCAAATGAAGGCATTGTATGATCTCAAGTGTGGGAAAGGGTTATAAATTTTCTAGGGTTTATACTTGGCTTATTTTCTAAATTTTATGAAAATTTGAAAAAATTTCAACTAAATGAATTCAAAATCTTGTTTATACATACTTATGAACGATAAAACTAGGTGTTAATGTCGAAATTATTGTTATCTCGAAAAGGACATAAATTGAGAAACAACTAAAACGCTTGAATTTATTTATAAGATATAAAAAGACGCATGAAAAGAGCCAAGTGTGGGGAGAATGTACCAAGTCATAGGGATGGCGCCCGTGGGTAATGGGCACGGGTTCCATATACCCGTGACCAGCCTGTCGGGTTTTTTTTTGCACGTTAAAACCCGTTACCCGCCCACGGGTAAAAACTTTTAGCCCATGCCCGTGACCCGCGGGTACTCGTGACACGCGGGTAACCCGTGGGTAATAATAATATACAACTTCTTATTAGAAAATTCAAATAATTTTATTAATTATAAAATCATATGTACAAGCTATATGTATAATGACGTGAAAATTAAGTTTTTTACTTGTATATAATATTATATTTTTAATCATTATTCAAATACTAGTAAAATAGCTTTTAAATTTAATAATTGTAAGTATTTATTCGTGGGTAAATTAAGAAAAGTCTCATGTATTCACGGGTCGGGTTTTACCCGCGATGGGTAGTTCATACCCACGACCCGCCCGCGACCCGTCGGCGGGTATAAACTTTTACCCGTACCCGTGCCCGCGGGTAAGATTTAATGATTTTACCCGCCCATCGCGGATCGGGTACCCGCGGGTCACGGGTATTTTCTCGCCCATTGCCATCCCTACCAAGTCATTCAATTAAAAAACTATCTATCACATGTTTCTGTAAAGTTATTGCAGGTGCTTTTGTTTTGGACGATATTTATCAGTTTTACCCAATATACTATAATAAAGATGAAAGAAAGATGAATCTACATGATGAATCAATTCCATCATTAAAAGGAAGTAAAGTCTTCTGAAAAAGACACGCGCTTCTTGATTTAGGTCAAGAAGTTGTCGTCCAGACCAGCTGTAGGTTGACGAAAAATCTAGAAAAGTCATCTCGAAAATCAGCAGGAAATCCACGGACCTCAGCATCAAACAGGGTCGCCAAGTGGTCAGACTTATCCTAACCATGAGAGGATCTGTCTCATAAAATGGGGAGGGCGCCGTGCAAATTAGCTTGATAAGACTAATGAATCAGACATCCAGAAAGGATAATCTCCTTAAAGATCAAAAATTACCTTTTAAGACTGATATTACTCAATCCTTGAGATTGACCTTAAAGATTGAGAATTCAAACTCATGGAATTCAATGATATCTAAACTCGAGCTTGAATGAGAAAATATTTTGATCAAATTAAAACCGATTTGTTTTCTGAAAACCTATTTTCATTGCGTTCATTACCATTGAACGTAAAATCCTAGGAATTCACCTGGAATTCATTAGGTCACCTGAACCAAATCGGGTGTCAACCATAAGAACGGTGGTTGCATAGCATGGTCGAAGACAGGACCCTGTGCCAGACCGAAAAACTATAGGGTGATCTTTGCTATTGCTCCTACAAAGGATAGTAATTGCATCCGACACGTTTTAGACCATGAACATCTACATGTCATTAGACATTGCCTTAACAGTTGCTTGTTCAACGCTTTCGTTTACAACCGGACGGTAGTTTACCAAAAGATAATATACGAAGCAAGTATACTGGGCGTGTGCTTTCCTAATACAAGGTTAGTAAGTGGGTGACACAAAACCGCAAGTTTTGAGCTAAAATTTTAAAATATGAAACCCACAAAACTCACAAAAACATTTTGCAAACATCGGTGAAGGGTTATTCCGGAAAACTTATCTAGGGTAAAAGCTAGAATGAATTTTCAAAAGATCAAATGTTTTCATAAAGATCCAATTTCCTTAAGGATCTAATTTTTCATAGTCACGTGGGACTTTAAACCGCCTTTCAAATGTGCACTTTGCTTTGGAAACCGAAAGTAAATTGGCTATTTGATTGCAAGTGTCGTTGACCTGAACCCAAGGCAACTGTGGATGGCACACCCACCTTTAACCATGGTTCTATTGTTACTATCATTGTTTATACCGCCGTATCAAAATCACTGATGTATAAAGTGTGAGAATAAAAAAGTGATTCGAGTGAAGTTTGATTTAATTTCAAGTTATGTATTGCTTGAGGACAAGCAACGCTCAAGTGTGGGGGTATTTGATAGTACTCTAAATAAACATATATTTAGTATCAATATCCTTCCAATATGTAAAGCTTTTAGTTACTATTGTTCTATTTTTATGTAATAATCGTTTAAATAAATAAGTGCGAAGACAAAAGAAGAAAACGACGATTTGAAGACGCAAATGATCAAAAAGCTCAAATGTACAAGATATATTTCAAGTGGTTCAATTTATTGATAAGAAACGTCTAAAAATTACAAGAGTACAAGCCGTGGAACGCAAAGTACAAGATATCTACGCGTACGAAAGGACGTTCGAAAATTTGGAACCGAGACATAAATCGAGCATCAACGCACGAGGTAACGGAGCTAAAATTACAAGTCTACTATGCACATGAATATAATATAATATATATATAAATATATAAATATATAAAATTATATATGTTATATTATATTATTAAATAAAACGTCGGCAAACTAGAAAATAAACTGATGGGAGCATGCCAGGCTGGCCATGCGATCGCATGGGAATAACACAGAGAAGCCATGCGATCGCATAGCCCTCAGGATCAGGTCTGGTCTATAAAAGCCAGCTAATTCTGCTCGAATGATACACACTCTTTTCATTCCGTCTTCTGTAAACATAAATATATTTATATTATAATTTTAATATAAGTTAATTTTAATAATAAAGTTATGATTTAGTTGGGTTATTGTAAGAAATGTTTTACGGGTTTTAAGTCGAAACTCTGTCTGGGTAACGCTACGCGATAAATAATCATTGTAAGCTATGTTCTTCCTTTTTAAATTAATGTCTCGTAACTAAGTTATTATTATGCTTATTTGAGCCGAAGTAATCGTGATGTTGGGCAAAATATTAAGACGGGGTTATTGGATTTTGTACCATAATTCGGGTTTGGACAAAAGACTGACACTTGTGAATATTGGACTATTGACTATTAATAGGTAGGGGGCATTGTCTAACTGAATGACAACTCATTAGAATCTGTCGAACCTATCTTCAAATTAGTTAATCTAATAATTATTAAATTGATTACGAATGTCCTATTTAGTGACATTTATACGACATCGTTTACAATCATTTAATTAATCAATTGGATTGGGTAATTGATTATTCATTATGGCCAAGTGAATAAATTAATGTATCATGGACTAATTAAAACAGGGGTGGATTACATACAAGGATAATTGGTGTAATTGTTAACAAAGTATTAAAACCTTGGATTACACGCAGTCGATAACCTAGTGTAATTATTAACAAAGTATTAAAACCTTGTTACAGTTCGAATCCCTAATTAGTTGGAATATTTGATTTCGGGAATAAGGTTAATTTGACGAGCATTTTATAATTATGACCGATGGACTATTATGGACAAAAACCAAATAGGTATCAAATAATCTAGGACAAAGGACAATTAACCCAGGGTAATAAATTAAAATCAAAACGTCAAACATCATGATTACGAAAGTTTAAATAAGCATAATACTTTTATTTCATATTTCATCGTACCTTTATTTACTGTCATTTTAATTACTGCAATTTACTTTGTCGTAATTTAAATTCTGTCATTTATATTATCGTCATTTATCTTTACGCTTTATTTAAAATCGACAAACCAGTCATTAAACGGTAAAAACCCCCTTTTATATATTATTGTTACTATATATAATTATATATATTTTATATAAATATATTTGTTAAAAATATAGTACGTAATCGCTAGCTCCCTGTGGAATGAACCGGACTTACTAAAAACTATGCTACTCTACGATTAGGTACACTGCCTATAGTATTGTAGCAAGATTTAGGTATATCCCATCTGTAAATAAATTAAATAAAACTTGTGTAATATTTCTCCATATTTCGTAATAAAAATAATAATATTTCGTACTATACCTCGCACACATCAACCACCGGAATGGTGCTGTGGCCCCCGGAGTCTAGGGCTGGGTGGAGCTGGAATCTCCTCGGGATCCTCGTCTTCGTCTGAGATGTCCATTAGGTCAAGCGCGTGTCTATTACCTCCAGAATACGAATCGCCAGAGTCGCCGGAGGGTAGCGGTGAGTCAGCAACAATAGTAGGCGAGGTAGCAGACGTATCTGAGTCACTCTCAAAGTCAAAGGTCATGGGCGGCATGTCCAACATCTGAACAAGGAAAAATAACTTTTTTCATGTCAGTAAGACATATAGCAAGCACGTAATCAGGCACTACAGCAACCTAGCAGTACATAGCATGGCAATCGTAACAGTATCAAACAAAAGTAACATGCAATCAAAGGCAGATAGTAGCATGCAGTAGCGAGAAAATAGCAGTAGCATACAGCAAGTTCACATAGCAGTAAAGGTAAACAGTGCATGCAGTAGTAGTAAGCAGTAACAAATAAACGAGCAAGTTGTAGATTAGTCCTATTAGAGAATCCTACTCGACTCGGTCAAGACTCACTAATGCAACCTAATTCCCTACAACCAATGCTCTGATACCAAATGTGATGCCCCGCGCAAAACCGTCATGTACAGATCATCAACAGCAGGTCCATTACACGGTATAATACTATATGCTGTTTTAAAACAAGTTTTGCATTCATGAAAGGATAACGTTTTACAAAAGATAACGTGACACAAAGGTTGTTACAAAGCCATTATTCAAAATAACATAAGTTGCGAATGCAAAATAAAAGTTCCATGATTGAGACATCTCTAAGTAATGCAGCGGAAGTCTAACACAGTGTGAAGACCCGTCCTAATCCATTCGGACGAAGTCCATATCGATTATAAACGATTCACAACAGTTGATTAGATCGCGAGGTACTTGACCTCTATATGATACATTTTACAAACATTGCATTCGTTTTTGAAAAGACAATCTTTCATTACATCGAAAGTTGACGACAGGTATATCATTTCATAATATATCCAACTATAATTGACTTAATAATCTTGATGAACTCAACGACTCGAATGCAACGTCTTTTGAAATATGTCATGAATGACTCCAGGTAATATTTCTAGAATGAGCAAATGCACAGCGGAAGATTTCTTTCGTACCTGAGAATAAACATGCTTTCAAGTGTCAACCAAAAGGTTGGTGAGTTCATTAGTTTAACATAAATAATCATTTCATAATTTTAATAGACCACAAGATTTCATATTTCCATTTCTCGTAAACATACGTCCCATGCATAGAGACAAAATATCATTCATATGGTTTGAACACCTGGTAACCGACATTCACAATAAGCATATAAGAATATCCCCATCATTCCGGGATCCTCCTTCGGACATGATATAAATTTCGAAGTACTAAAGCATCCGGTACTTTGGATGGGGCTTGTTGGGCCCGATAGATCTATCTTTAGAGTTCGCGTCAATTAGGGTGTCTGTTCCCTAATTCTTAGATTACCAGACTTAATAAAAAGGGCATATTCGATTAGATAATCCAACCATAGAATGTAGTTTCGATTACTTGTGTCTATTTCGTGGAGCATTTATAAAAGCAGCGTATGTATTCTCAGTCCCAAAAATATATATTGCAAAAGCATTTAAAAAGGGAGCAAATGAAACTCACGCATATAATTATTGTAAAACAGTTAATAAAGCATTTGCATGTATTCTCAGTCCCAAAAATGTAAAGAGTAAAAGGGATTCAAATGAAACTCACAGTACTGTATTTTGTAGTAAAAATACATATGACGACATTTGAACAAAGCAGGGTTGGCCTCGGATTCACGAACCTATATCATTTGTATATCTTATTAAAACATATAATCATAACTGAACAAATTTATTTATTATATCTTTATTTGGTATATTTAATTTGTGTAAATATATAAAATGGTTAATATTCATATAGTTATATTAATATATCTATATTATATATATAATTGTTTAGTGTTATATAAAAAAAATATCAATATTTTGTTATATGTAAATATCTATATAAATATTATTAATAGGGTTGATAGATATAACTATGTGAAATTTTTAATAAAATTACAATATATAACAAGTATATTTTATATACAAAATAATTACTTGTTTTAAAATGATAGCTTTAATAATACTTTTAATAACAATGGTAATTCTTAATAGTTTTAATAGAAATATCAGTAATCATACAGTATTACTATTATTAATGTTTAACTGATAAGCCAATTAATGATACTTTCATTAATAATAAAAATTCTAGATGTTACTAATACTAATATTAATGATGATTATAATGGTTTGTATTATTTTCGTATTAACAATAATAATAATAATCCTATCATAATAATACTTATACCAATATTATTAATACAATAATAACACTACAATACTTAATAACAAAAAATATAACAAGAATGATAATAATATTAATCATGGTTATTATGTTAACATATTAATAACATAACAATAATTAATGATAATAATAATAATAGTAATTATAATAACATTAACAATAATAATAATCAGAACAATAATAATAATAATAATAATAATAACAACAAAATTATAACAATCCATAATAATAATAATAATTGAATTAATATTGAAAACTACCTTAAGGACTCCTTTTAAAAAAAAAATGCCCCAAGTTAGGGTCGAACCCGAGACCTCTCGAACCACGACATCACTCCTAAGCATCCAACCAAGTCTGTTTTTCTGATTTAAGACACACCCATCTCTATATAACCCCTTTATCTATCTGTCTGTTCATCTTCCTCAATAACAAGTTCGACCAGAATTCAAAACCAATTAACAAAAATTCACTAAATAAAATTTGTGATTTAAGATAGGTATATACACGATTAGTGGGTGATCAAAATTGTTAAAAACAGAAAAAAATATATGTACAGCTCGTTTTTCTTTTGACCACGAAGAACATTATAAACCCAAAACTGATTTTGAAATTAGAGACCATATTAGACAAAGTTTCCAACATGAAAGAGATCATAAATCAAACCTGTAAACTCTCTGTAACCTCAATTTAAATTGAATCATCAAAACAATTACGAATTTGATGATAAACAAATCGTTTGACTTTTTAAACAACAACTTTGACTCACGAATTCGTGATCAATATATAAAATTAAAGATTGAAACTTTCCAGATACCTTGAATAGATGATTACTAACAACTTGACATTTAAACATTTTGAAATTCGATTCAGATTTGAGGTGTTGATAAAAATGAGCCAAAACAGAGAAGTCGACTAGTTTCTTCCAAATTGCAGTTTTATTTTTATCTTTTAATTCGAATTGTATTTATCAGAGTGCTATAAAGAGATAAGGTGATGCTGTTACTTCCAAAATAACTTGATTAATATTTGTTTTGTAGTTGGAATTCATCGACAAAAAAAAAAAAAATGGTCAACAGGTACGAAAAATAAAAAGTGACTGTGACCCTAAACAAATTTTGTTGTTTACCTGTGATTGAGATCGTTTTTGCAATCAGATTACAGACAGGAAATCAAATTTAAAGCAGCTAATTTGATATCTCTAACCTACTCGTACTAAATCCTTGACTTTTTATTTTCTATAATTAATAATTAATATTAATGACTAATATATATTTTAGTAATAATAATTAGTAATAATAATAATAATTGTAATAATACTATTTATAATAATAATATTAGATAATAATAATGAGAAAACAAAAATGGTTATAATTATATCATTCATAATGTTTTAGTAATACTAATTTTATTAATATAATTACAATAATACTAATGATAATAATATAACAATTTATATATATATATCGAATATCATAGTTGTGTATCTCTAAATTTATATATTTGTATTTATAAATTTAATTAATCTTATTCATAATTATACATATAATAATAATACTCTTGATATAATAATTAATAATAATACAAATATAGCAGTAACAACAATACTATTACTAATGATAATGGTGACTATTACTATGAATTGTATAACAATAATTTTTATTAATAACAATAATACCACTTATAATAATACCAATAATACTAATATTGATAATAATAAAAGTAATATTAATAATATTAATGCTACTACAACAACTATATTTTTATTTTTCAATATAATATATTAATATTACATGTTATAATATTTTATAATTATATCATATATTTTATATTTTGGTATTTACAGAATATTTAATATTTATATCTTCCAATACATTACAATATCCATATAGCCAATAATCATATGTATATATATACATATATATATATATATATATATATACACACATATATATATATATATATATATATATATATATATATATATATATATATATATATATATATATATATATATATATATATATATATATATATATATATATATATATATATATATATATATATATATATAATTATGTTTTTAAATATCAAGTCTTAAATTATCTTAAGTTATCTTTCATAATACTAAATCATATAATAATAGTAATTCAGTTTATAATGTAATACTTATTTGCATATATACTTATTTATATATACATTTTTACTTACAACAAATGTTCGTGAATCGTCGGGGATAGTCAAAGGGTAAATGCATTTATGTAATTTGTTCCAAAGTTTTCGAGACTCAGCATTACAGACTTTGCTTATCGTGTCGAACAAATAGTAAGATTAAGTTTAAATTTGGTCGGAAATTCCCGGGTCATCACAGTACCTACCCGTTAAAGAAATTTCGTCCCGAAATTTGAGTGAGGTGGTCATGGCTAATAATAAAAATGTTTTCATGACGCATATGAGTTGATAAATAGAGTTTTATCATTATCGAGTAATATGGATAAAACAATTCGATTATTCGAAGAGCACGAATGAAGCTATCATAAAGAGTGAGATGAATAAATAAAGTTTCGTCTTAACTTTTGACGTTGTATTGGTTGAATTCCGGAATTCAAGGGATTTAAAGATACTCTTCAAAATCTTAAAAGATTTAATTCTGCGGTGAATAAGGAAAATAAGATCTCTATAATTAAATACCGTGATCTGCCTCGATTACTCTGTCTGATTTTTCCATTATAAATCAAACTCTTCCGTTTCATTATTCTCACCATTCCTATACTTTCTTTCTTAGTCCATACATCCAAAAGATTGTGAAATGATTAATCCCGTTCCAATCCTTGATGTTTTCTAAATCATCATTTCTGTCATCCTTCTTTCTAATCTTCCACCAGAAGAATCTGTTTACTCCTACTATTACTTTCGGGTAATACTATTCTTAATTATTCCATGTCTTTATATTGTTATTCGTATTAATATTCACGGTTTGTAACCTCCGTGTTGTTATTGGGCTTTATATTTTCTCTTATATTTTGGAGTGTTTTTTTTTTTTTGTCCCTTCATTTCTTCTTCTTGCGATTAAACACCGCTTGTAATGGTTCAGAATTCGCAGATATAAACTTCAGAATGAACATTGTTAATGTTCTAAGAAGGAAATCGTAATGGCACGATTTGATTTGTCGAATTACCAGGATCACTGAGAATAGAACTATCAAGAATATATTTTGTTGATATGTCCAGACGTTAATTTGAATGAAAGAGTTATGTAACATGGCACATGATGACGTTATAATCTGTGAATCATCATGTTCCATTTAGAAACTCAGCATGACTTACTGTAATATAATCACGTTGATCAAGTGTCATTATATTATACTAACTCATGCATCAGTTCCCAACATTACTTCAAAAACATTCATATTTTAAGTTCGAAAGTTTACAGAATGTAGAAACTAACAGTTTCTATATGATGTAACACTGATAGCACAAAAAGATAAATGATTTCAGATAAGAATAGTTATGAAGATATCTTCAGAAATATGGAGGATATTTATAAATGGATATACGATGATATCTTGGAATTTCTAATATCGATGGATGATGAAGGAGATTTATCCGTAAGGGTTTAGATTCGGAAGCAAGGTATTCGCTAAAGATTTCATCAGAAACAGAATCATTTGGATTCTTTGAAGTCAAACTTATTCCTTGTGATTTGTCCACGGCTTCCTTCATAGTTTCGCATGATCCGATTTTCGGTACTAAATTTTCTATTGAATGTTTCCAATATAATGTTACACAGGAAGCACGAAGAGGTATATAATTTCGGACGAGAATATTTATGAAAATATCCTCAGAAATATCGAAGATATTGATGATGATATTTTGGAATTTCTAATTTCGATGGTTGATGGAGAAAGATTTTCCGCAAGATTTTAACATGACTTCAGAGCAAGATATTCTCTAAAGATTTCAACGGATCTAGATTTATCTGGGTTCTATGAATTTAGGGTATGTTACTTGTATTTCTCCTTGGTTTCCTTTATGGTTAGCTCAATCCGTTTTCCAGTTCCAACGTTTCTGAGATTTTCCAACATACTATTCTTTATTATCAAATTTCTGACGGCTAAGGTCGTTTACGATTGCCTACAGTTTCTGCTGCTTCATTCAGCTTTTTCAACATATAGAGTATCAATTCGTAAACTGGGTACCTTTTCAAATTTTTTGAATTGAAGGTCGTAATTCTAGGAGATAATTATTATATATATAATTGTTGATGTAGATATGCTGTGAGTTTTCAAAGTACTGATTGCCGATTCCTCTACATTTACTGCTACCATATCTGAATCATTGGTTATCGTTCTGAGATGATTTCAAGATAATTGTGTTTTTAGATGATTAAACGCTGATGGTAATATGGTGGAATATAACAGGTTCTCCGATAATAATAAAAGAGTACACATATAAATCAAGGTTATAATAAGGTTGTTTCGAACGAAAAGTCAAAGTTGACTTGCTGGAGCTGTGACAAAATTTGCTAATTCAGAAAGGGATTGCAAAGTTATTTTGGGTAATAATAACACAAAAATTTTTTTTTAGCATAGCTATGTTTTAAACGTTTACTCAGTTGCCGAGAGTTTCTCAGGTGAAAAGTTATATGCATCAATCTTTTCTTCCGTAGTTGAAATGTGGCTGGTTTATCCTCTCGATTGAGGTGTTTTCAAGAATTACGAAAGGTTTGGACGCAGATTGTAATCGTCAAGATACAAATGAGGTTTTAGGGTGATATCAAGTGGCAAACTTGAAGATTTGTTTAGTTTCATATGTTATAATTAATATTTTAATTCATTTTAATTGTCCAATGTTGGTAGTCCTCGATTGATAGTCCGCGGTTAGCAATTCAACAATTTATATATAATTTAATATATAATATTCGAATTAATCAATACGTGTCGTGACCCGTATTCGTCTCAGACTCGATCACAACTCAAAGTATATATATATATATATATAGATGGGTCGATATGATATGTCAAAACATTGTATACGTGTCCCGATATTTAAAATGTGTAAATAACAGAATGACGATAAATAAAGTGCGTAAAATAAATAACAGAAATTAAATGACGATAAATAAAATTGCGAGAATGTAAGTTGCGATAATTAAATTGCGATAAATAAAATGTAACCAGTTAGCTAGGAACAGTTAGCTAGGAACAGTTAGCTAGGATCTAGTTAGCGTGATTTCTTAATAAAATTTCATATTGTTAATTTGTCTGTTTCTAATCAATTTTTATTGTGTCCATTATTTCTTCATTATTCCACTTGTTGGATTCTGATAAATCAAAATCCAAATTTGAAATTGAATGAATATGGTTATTCTGTGGTGAACGAATTTGTATATCGGTGGATGTAAATATGATAGTAAATGACTGTTGAATCAAATTCGAAGAACGTACAATGTAACTTATTAATGTGAAATTTTAAATATTTCTCGGGTATTACCTACCCGTTAAAATATTTTCACCATTAACAGTTTGTACAAGAGAATTTATAATTACAATCTTTATGAAAACATATATATATATATATATATATATATATATATATATATATATATATATATATATATATATATATATATATATATATATATATATATATATTCTTCAGATGTATTCATGGATTTAATGAGTTAATATGATATTAAACTCATTTGCTTTTCGGTTGGAACTAGAATAAATAATCTCTAAAACTTTAGAGATTACATATTCGCCGTGTCGAACGAAGATAAATGAGGTAGAACGATACGTAGAACGAAGATAATACTCAAGGTTCATATGATGATATTGAAGCATGGATTGTTGATGGTACTGGTGCTGTTATTGATTGTACTGTTGGTGCCGGTGATGTTGCTGAAGCTGGTACATTTTGCACCATATTCTCCGAATTGATTATTCGAGCGCGAAGTTCGTTGACTTATTACTCCAGGATGATTGTCGGTCGGAACGAGCGGATGAATAAGGTTCAGAATTGTGGATAGAATATGATCTTGTCGAGTTACCCTGGAAATGAGACTAAAAATGGTGTCTCGAACAGGTTCGCCGGTATACGCTTCAGGTTCATTATCAAGAGGTGAATTCAGTTGGTGGAAGGGATTGCCTTCTGCGCGTTTCCATTAATTAAGTCAACTACGAACCCATCAGATGAATTGATAATGGCTGATTGGTTGATTCATGCTGATGACGCTGTTTTCGGAGCTTAGGTGAACATCTATGTCGGAATAGCTGTCGAAATAATTATCGGAATAGCTATTGGAATCTGAGGGACTCGAACTGGTTGCAGGATTCATCTCGTACGATCAGATGAAGGATTTTCGATAAGAAATAGATTATAGGATATAGATTAGTACCCTGCAATACATAATTTACATATGCATATATAATACTAAAATCCCATAAGTTACGGAGGAATCTACAGAAGTTGTCAGGCAAAGTTACAGTAACAGATACGCTAAGATATAAAGTAGCAGATACGCTAAGATATGAATTTTGTCTATACACTATTCATGCAGTCAATGCAGTAAAACGTGTCTAGACTAAGAATGATAAGCAAGTGATTCCCTAAGAATGATAAGTAGGAAATTTTCGACACGAAATGATAAGCAAAACTTTTGACATGCAGACACGGTCGGAGTCCAGACTCACTAATGCATCCTAATGACTTATCAGTTAGACACACTAATGTAGACCTGGTTCGCTAAGACCATCGCTCTGATACCAACTGTGAAGACCCGTCCTAATCCATTCAGACGAAGTCCATATCGATTATAAACGATTCACAACAGTTGATTACATCGCGAGGTACTTGACCTCTATATGATACATTTTACAAACATTGCATTCGTTTTTGAAAAGACAATCTTTCATTACATCGAAAGTTGATGACAGGTATATCATTTCATAATATATCCAACTATAATTGACTTAATAATCTTGATGAACTCAACGACTCGAATGCAACGTCTTTTGAAATATGTCATGAATGACTCTAGGTAATATTTCTAGAATGAGCAAATGCACAGCGGAAGATTTCTTTCGTACCTGAGAATAAACATGCTTTCAAGTGTCAACCAAAAGGTTGGTGAGTTCATTAGTTTAACATAAATAATCATTTCATAATTTTAATAGACCACAAGATTTCATATTTCCATTTCTCGTAAACATACGTCCCATGCATAGAGACAAAATATCATTCATATGGTTTGAACACCTGGTAACCGACATTCACAATAAGCATATAAGAATATCCCCATCATTCCGGGATCCTCCTTCGGACATGATATAAATTTCGAAGTACTAAAGCATCCGGTACTTTGGATGGGGCTTGTTGGGCCCGATAGATCTATCTTTAGAGTTCGCGTCAATTAGGGTGTCTGTTCCCTAATTCTTAGATTACCAGACTTAATAAAAAGGGCATATTCGATTAGATAATCCAAACATAGAATGTAGTTTCGATTACTTGTGTCTATTTCGTAAAGCATTTATAAAAGCAGCGTATGTATTCTCAGTCCCAAAAATATATATTGCAAAAGCATTTAAAAAAGGAGCAAATGAAACTCACGCATATAATTATTGTAAAACAGTTAATAAAGCATTTGCATGTATTCTCAGTCCCAAAAATGTAAAGAGTAAAAGGGATTCAAATGAAACTCACAGTACTGTATTTTGTAGTAAAAATACATATGACGACATTTGAACAAAGCAGGGTTGGCCTCGGATTCACGAACCTATATCATTTGTATATCTTATTAAAACATATAATCATAACTGAACAAATTTATTTATTATATCTTTATTTCGTATATTTAATTTGTGTAAATATATATAATGGTTAATATTCATATAGTTATATTAATATATCTATATTATATATATAATTGTTTAGTGTTATATAAAAAAATATCAATATTTTGTTATATGTAAATATCTATATAAATATTATTAATAGGGTTGATAGATATAACTATGTGAAATTTTTAATAAAATTACAATATATAACAAGTATATTTTATATACAAAATATTTACTTGTTTTAAAATGATAGCTTTAATAATACTTTTAATAACAATGGTAATTCTTAATAGTTTTAATAGAAATATCAGTAATCATACAGTATTACTATTATTAATGTTTAACTGATAAGCCGATTAATGATACTTTCATTAATAATAAAAATTCTAGATGTTACTAATACTAATATTAATGATGATTATAATGGTTTGTATTATTTTCGTATTAACAATAATAATAATAATCCTATCATAATAATACTTATACCAATATTATTAATACAATAATAACACTACAATACTTAATAACAAAAAATATAACAAGAATGATAATAATATTAATCATGGTTATTATGTTAACATATTAATAACATAACAATAATTAATGATAATAATAATAATAGTAATTATAATAACATTAACAATAATAATAATAATAATAATAATAATAATAACAACAACAAAATTATAACAATCCATAATAATAATAATAATTGAATTAATATTGAAAACTACCTTAAGGACTCCTTTTAAAAAAAAATGCCCCAAGTTAGGGTCGAACCCGAGACCTCTCGAACCACGACATCACTCCTAAGCATCCAACTAAGTCTATTTTTCTGATTTAAGACACACCCATCTCTATATAACCCCTTTATCTATCTGTCTGTTCATCTTCCTCAATAACAAGTTCGACCAGAATTCAAAACCAATTAACAACAATTCACTAAATAAAATTTGTGATTTAAGATAGGTATATACACGATTAGTGGGTGATCAAAATTGTTAAAAACAGAAAAAAATATATGTACAGCTCGTTTTTCTTTTGACCACGAAGAACATTATAAACCCAAAACTGATTTTGAAATTAGAGACCATATTAGACAAAGTTTCCAACATGAAAGTGATCATAAATCAAACCTGTAAACTCTTTGTAACCTCAATTTAAATTGAATCATCAAAACAATTACGAATTTGATGATAAACAAATCGTTTGACTTTTTAAATAACAACTTTGACTCACGAATTCGTGATCAATATATAAAATTAAAGACTGAACCTTTCCAGATACCTTGAATAGATGATTACTAACAACTTGACATTTAAACATTTTGAAATTCGATTCAGATTTGAGGTGTTGATAAAAATGAGCCAAAACAGAGAAGTCGACTAGTTTCTTCCAAATTACAGTTTTATTTTTATCTTTTAATTCGAATTGTATTTATCAGAGTGCTATAAAGAGATAAGGTGATGCTGTTACTTCCAATATAACTTGATTAATATTTGTTTTGTAGTTGGAATTCATCGACAAAAAAAAAATGGTCCACAGGTACGAAAAATAAAAAGTGACTGTGACCCTAAACAAATTTTGTTGTTTACCTGTGATTGAGATCGTTTTTGCAATCAGATTACAGACAGGAAATCAAATTTAAAGCAGCTAATTTGATATCTCTAACCTACTCGTACTAAATCCTTGACTTTTTATTTTCTATAATTAATAATTAATATTAATGACTAATATATATTTTAGTAATAATAATTAGTAATAATAATAATAATTGTAATAATACTATTTATAATAATAATATTAGATAATAATAATGAGAAAACAAAAATGGTTATAATTATATCATTCATAATGTTTTAGTAATACTAATTTTATTAATATAATTACAATAATACTAATGATAATAATATAACAATTTATATATATATATCGAATATCATAGTTGTGTATCTCTAAATTTATATATTTGTATTTATAAATTTAATTAATCTTATTCATAATTATACATATAATAATAATACTCTTGATATAATAATTAATAATAAAACAAATATAGCAGTAACAACAATATTATTACTAATGATAATGGTGACTATTACTATGAATTGTATAACAATAATTTTTATTAATAACAATAATACCACTTATAATAATACCAATAATACTAATATTGATAATAATAAAAGTAATATTAATAATATTAATGCTACTACAACAACTATATTTTTATTTTTCAATATAATATATTAATATTACATGTTATAATATTTTATAATTATATCATATATTTTATATTTTGGTATTTAAAGAATATTTAATATTTATATCTTCCAATACATTACAATATCCATATAGCCAATAATCATATATAGAATTCATATATATATATATATATATATATATATATATATATATATATATATATATATATATATATATATATATATATATATATATATATATATATATATATATAATTATGTTTTTAAATATCAAGTCTTAAATTATCTTAAGTTATCTTTCATAATACTAAATCATATAATAATAGTAATTCAGTTTATAATGTAATACTTATTTACATATATACTTATTTATATATACATTTTTACTTACAACAAATGTTCGTGAATCGTCGGGGATAGTCAAAGGGTAAATGCATTTATGTAATTTGTTCCAAAGTTTTCGAGACTCAGCATTACAGACTTTGCTTATCGTGTCGAACAAATAGTAAGATTAAGTTTAAATTTGGTCGGAAATTCCCGGGTCATCACACACAGCGAGTCTGTAACAGCAAGTCTATAATACCAAGACAGCAAGTTTAACAGCGGAAGCAACAACGTCTAAGCACCTGAGAAATACACGCTTAAAAGGTCAACACGAATATTGGTGAGCTATAGTTTGCTCGTAATCAGTAATGTAATGTAGACCACGAGATTTCGTATTCAAGATAGTATGAAAAGTATATGCTTATCCGTGGGCACCTGGTAACTAACTTAACGTAATATTACCCCCTAAAAGTACACTTGGCGAGTGCGTCTATTTACGAAGTATTAAACACCCATTAAATGCTAGCGCGACTAGCCCGAGTGGGGATGTCAAGCCCTATGGATCCATATCTAAGATTCGCATTCACCGGTTCATAAACCAATGACTAAACGTTACCGAGCTAAGGGGAATCTTTGTGCCGTTATGTCACCCACACATATATAAAGTTTAAGTACTCGTATCTAGTATGTAAGACATAAAAAGTGCATGTATTCTCAGTCCCAAAATAGTTAAAGTAAAAAAGGGAAGCTATAACTCATAGTGAATAAGCAGTAAAAGTTGATATGAAAAGTATGCAAGTAGTAAGTCGGTCCTAAAGGTCGTCAACCTAAGTCAAAGGTCACTAAGTCAGTATATTGTCCTCAAAAGTTTAAAATTGAATAAATTAAGTCTTAAGTATCATCATCATCATCATCATCATCATCATCATTCGTAAAAGCTAAAGTAAGTTTTCAATAAGAATAGAGATCGAAACAAAAGGCTGATTTCGGACAGCTGCTACGACCTCTATACAAATCGAAAAGATGCTTGGTCAGGGGCCAAGGATCCGTATGTGAGTCCTCTAACTTGAAAGGACCCGTTCATATACATTATAAACGATTCACAATAGTTGATTACATTGCGAGGTATTTGACCTCTATATGATACATTTTACAAACATTGCATTCGTTTTTAAAAGACAATCTTTCTTTACATCGAAAATTGACAGGCATGCATACCATTTCATAATATCCACTATCCAACTATAAGTTGATTTAATAATAATCTTTGATGAACTCAATGACTCGAATGCAACGTTCTTCGAAATATGCTATGAAAGACTCCAAGTAATATCTTTAAAATGAGTAAATGCACAGCGGAAGATTTCTTTAACACCTGAGAATAAACATGCTTTAAAGTGTCAACCAAAAGGTTGGTGAGTTCATTAGTTTATCATAATCATTTATTTCCATCATTTTAATAGACCACAAGAATTTCATTTCCAGTTCTCATAAATATACGTCCCATGCATAGAGACAAAAATAATCATTCATATGATGAACACCTGGTAACCGACATTAACTAGATACATATAAGAATATCCCCTATCATTCCGGGATCCTCCTTCAGACATGATATAAATTTCGAAGTACTAAAGCATCCGGTACTTTGGATGGGGTTTGTTAGGCCCAATAGATCTATCTTTAGGATTCGCGTCAATTAGGGTGTCTGTTCCCTAATTCTTAGATTACCAGACTTTAATAAAAAGGGGCATATTCGATTTCGATAATTCAACCATAGAATGTAGTTTCAATTACTTGTGTCTATTTCGTCAAACATTTATAAAAGCGCATGTATTCTCAGTCCCAAAAATATAAAGGGTAAAAAGGCAAATGAAACTCACCATACTGTATTTCGTAGTAAAAATACATATAACGTCATTGAACAAGTGCAAGGTTGGCCTCGGATTCATGAACCTAAATTAAATATATATATTTATGTGTTGGTCAATATTTGTCTAACAAATTAGGTCAAGTCATAGTGTACCACAATCCTAATGCTCGAGACTAATATACAAAAGTCAACAAAAGTAAATTTAACTCAAAATAATTTCCAAAAATCTATACATGATTAATATATAGTTTAAATATCGTCGTTCTATATTTTTAAATATTTTTAAAAGATTTATTAGAGTAAATAATATAATTTATTTATTAATAAATAAAATTTTATATTAAATTTATATAATAAAATATACTTTTATATATATTAAGTAATAAAATTTATAGGGTTCATTTAATATCATAAAGATAATATGATAGGTATTATTAAAGTAAGTTATTACACGTAGTAAAATATGTTTGTATCACATATTTATTTGATAAAATAATATCTATAATGATAGTAAGTAAAAGTTGTATTATTTTGTAATAATAATTATTATTATAAAAATATCAATATTTATAATTACTAAGATGACATTATGATAAACGATAATTCTAATTATGATAACTTTAATATTTACGATAATTTTTAATATTATCTTTAAAATAATAATTCTATTTAAAATAATAATAATAACGATATTTTATAGTAACAATGACATTTCTATTAAAATGATAATTTTTGTTAAAATGATAGTTTTAATACTAACGATACTTTTAATAATAATAGTAATGATAAAAATAATAAGAACGATAATTTTATCTAAATCAATATCTTATAATATTTTAATTTAATCATGATACTCTTACTCATTATTTCCTAATCATTTCGTTTAATAGCTTTCAATCGTCTTTTATATCGTGTTCATAATAATGATAATAATAGTAATCAAAATAATTAGGTGTTACAAATATTTGTTTTAATTACACTAATATTAATAATGATAGTTACTATAACATTATTAACGATAATACTAATAATTATCTTAATGATAATATAGTAATAATAATAATAACAATAACAATAGCCATTTTTAAATAATGATATATATATTAATAATGATAATAATAATAATAATAATACTAATAATAATAATAATAATAATAATAATAATAATAATAATAATAATAATAATACTAATAATAATAATAATTGGATAATAATAATAATACTAATTATAACTTTAACGATAATAACGATAATAATAATAAAAAAAAATAACAATTTTTAATGATAAATCCATTTTATTGATAAAGATAATAATAATGATAATAATAAGATAAAACTAGAACGACGATAAAAACGACGATAATAATAATCATTTTTAATAAAAATATCGAAAATTCAATTGATTATAACTTCTAATCCGTTCATCGAAACCATTCGATATCTAAAGGAAAAGTTCTTAATTTTTCGCTAGCTTTCCAAGGACATGCATATCTTATACTTTATCTCAACCGCACGTGTAACTAATTCAAGATTCAACCTAACCTGTCTAAGGGCAATATCAAAAGTACAAGCATGCATAATCCTAAATACTCGAGCACTAGTCAGGGATACACTATTAGTATGTAAAAGTTAAATTATGAGTACTCACGTATCAATATTGAGATTCAATATTGCAGGAAAGGTACGTAGACGCAACGGAAATGATAAACACTATATTGACCTCACGAGCATACCCATGAACCATACTTAATCACCTCCATAGCTATAACCCATAATTTCCTTAATCCTATCCCACTCGAAAAACAATTTCGAAATCACTCGGACAGCACTCCGTCGTAATATTTTATGTATACTAATAATATCTTGAAATAATACGGAGTAAATATATATGTAAATCGATTGAGAGAGTTTAGAGAAAAATATTTTTAAGTTTCTATGAAATAATGAAACCTATTGAATTCTATTTATAATAGATTTTTGAATTATTAAAGTGAATTATTAAAGTATGAATTATTAAAGTGAATTATTAAAGTATGAATTATTAAAGTGAATTATTAAAGTATGAATTATTAAAGTGAATTATTAAAGTTAAAGTAAAGTAAAAATAAAGTAAAGGTAAAGTTTAAGTATATTAAAAGTATAAAACTATATACGTATAATACGCGTATAAATATATATAATATTAATTTAAATCGTTATATATATTTAATAAAATAAAATATAAATATCTTTATCTTTATCATACTAGTTAAATAATGAGTTGTCAAAAGTGGTTCTAGATATTTATAAAAGTTATATACGTTTTAATAATAAAGTTCTTTTTAAACTGAAAACGTTTTTGTACGTTTGAAACTAAATAGATCAATCGAGTCTTTATGAGATTCAATCTTCCACTATCCTTTGTCTAGTTCTCAATGATTGACAATTTGTTCTTATTTATAAATCACTTTACCATTTTCCGAATATTGTTAAAATGGAAAGATTTCTCAAATCAACGTGGGCCTTTCAACAGAGACTTGTAATCATAATTCAATATATCTGATAATTCAATCATTTGATCTTATCTTCTAATTCCATTGATAAACATTTTGAAACAGATACAATTATATAAAGTATTTAATCTAATATTTTGTTTACGTTTCAAGTTATAATATATATACACATATACATATATAATCATATTCGTTTAATGGTTCGTGAATCGTTTTAACTTGGTCGAGGTTGAATGAATGTATGAACATAGTTTGAAATTCTTGAAATTTAACTTAACAAATATTGCTTATCGTGTCGGAAACATATAAAGATTAAAGTTTAAATTTGGTTGGAAATTTCCGGGTTGTCACATAACTGATGTCAAATTTTCAGATCCTAACGCGATGTCGTTTGACCGTGGCGACGGTTCAAGCGCGAGTAGGTCAGAATTTTTCAGCACGTCGTTACAAAGGCGCAGTGATTTTTGGAAGGCTATAAATCCTAAACCGTATATCGGATTTAGGCAAGTCCTAAACGAAAAGTCATCTACTCGAAACGAACTATCTGGAAATAAATTTTATAGAAGTCCTAAGAGTCTGGTTAGACCCCGAAAAATAGCAAACAAATGCTCCGGTGGGCTTCTTGGTGCTTGATGCTCATCACGGTTCTCATCCTTGATGCATATAAGCTTCAAGTGTACAACTCTTTGATATTTTAGCATCACTTTGACCAAGTTTCAACCATCAACACACAATATCAAGACTAAGCAAGAATACAACTCACTTAAGAGGTTTAGAAGGATGATGAACCAAGGTTACATCATGTTCTTAGTCTTAACACAAATACAAGTTCTATCTACAACTAAAGCTACAAAATTTCATTCAATCAAAGAAGTAAGAACATAAATTGGATTAAACAAAGTAATGGAACCCTAAGCTAGAGAGCTTGGATCCTTTTATCAAAAGTTAAGAGATTTCAAAGCTAGAAAGCTTGAATCTTTTAAGTTCTTGAAGATCTTCAAAGCAAAAGGCTAAATCTTCAAGTTCCATGAAGATCATAAATACAAGTTTTGATCTTTTAACAAAATAAAAGAGATCATAAGTTAGAAAACTTAGATCCAACAAAAGTAATGAAGATTCAAAGCTAGAAAGCTTGAATCTTGAATGTTCTTGAAGATCTTTAAAGCATGAAGCTAGATCTTCAAGTTTCATGAAGATCATAAACACAAGTTTTGATCTTTTAACAAAAATAAAGTGATATTAAGCCATAAAGCTTAGATCCATCAAAGTAATGAAGATTCAAAGCTTGAATCTTTAATGTTCTTGAAGGATTCAAATCAAAGTTTGAATCTACAAGATATAACAAGATCAAAAAAGCTAACAAGCTTGATCTTATAAAGATGATGATGATGATGTCGTGATTTAGAGAAGAAGAAGAAGAAGAAAATTTAAAACTTACAATTTTTAGAGTGAGAAATACTAGAGAGAAAATTAGAGAGTAAGTGTGTGTAAAATGAGAATGAGATCAAATGTAAAATGAATGAGAATAGCTTGGTATTTATAGTGGTAATGGGTGGTGGTGGCCATGGGGTTTGGGGTGGGGGGGGGGGACAAGGGGACACCTTTTTGCTTTTTGCTTAGTGGTGGTCTAAAGGTGGTGCTTATTGTTAGGATCCCATGCAACATTTGTGATAATGGTTAACAAAAAATGCTAGTATGTTGGCTCTTATAAATGGATTTTTGTCCTACATCTTAATGGGTCATAATCCATTTAAAATTGGGCTAATTAAATGGTCCATTAGCTAGAGTAGGGTGAGCTAAAGTCCAACAAGGTAGAAAGTCCAACAAGACTAACTAGTGAGCATAAGTAAATTACTAAGCGTAATTAAGCAACCAAAAACCCAAGTAATTGTTATTAGGAAATAACAATTAGTATTACGTAGTCGTAATATTCCAATAATGATAAAAGTTAAACGTGTACCAAAACATATAGCTCGTTCTAAATGTCAAGTGACACTTATGGTCATAAAATCATTCTGGGATCAAGTTAAGTAACTAAGTACTTAATGGCACGTTGTATGGTATTAACGAAAGTAATTAACATGAAATAAGATCCCAGAATATAAACCAACACAGTACGCTCAAATACGCAGTTTCGTGAAAGTAACAAGCACAAAAGTAAGTCGAAAAAGTCGTTACACACGTCACCCATGCGCAAGCTTGGGATTAACGCTATAGTGATGACTTGAGAGCTTCCTACCTTTGTGCGCATCTCTTAGAGCTATTGTGGCGATGCTGTTTGATGCGCTACATGAGCTGATCGGGTATGCGTATCATTACCTTTTAAATATCTAAAGATTCGTTTGACCGCTTCTACATGAGACATTTTGGGATTCTCTTGGAATCTTGCACATAAGCACACACTATACATGATATCGAGTCGGCTTGCTTTTAAGTATAGAAGAGATCCAATCATTCCTCAATACTTCATCCTATCGAATGAATCTCATTCTCCTTCAAGAGTAAGCTTGACGTTGGTGGCCATAGGAGTGGCCATAGGTTTTGAGTTCTTCATTCCAAACTTTTTGAGCATATCATGTATATACTTTTGTTGATTGATGAACGTTCCATCTTCTAGTTGCTTAATTCGAAGTCCGAAAAAAACTTGAGTTCACCCATCATGCTCATTTTAAACTCATCATGCATTAACTTAGAAAACTCATTGCTAAGAGATTCGTTAGTAAAACCAAATACAATATCATCAACATATATTTGAACGATGACCAATTCCTTTTCATGCTTTTTGACAAATAATGTATTTTCAATTTTTCCCATTTCATATCCATGATCAATAAGGAAGGTTTTAAGTCTCTCATACCAAGCTCTAGGTGCTTGTTTGAGTCCATATAGAGCTTTCTTAAGTTTAAACACATGATAAGGTTTTTCAAAGTTTTCAAAGCCCGGGGGTTGTGACACATATACTTCTTCATTTATGACCCCATTTATAAAAGCGCTTTTAACATCCATTTGATATAGTTTTAAGTTATTAGCACATGCATATGCAAGAAGTATTCTAATGGACTCTAGTCTAGCTATGGGGGTAAATGTTTCATCATAATCGATTTCTTCTTGTTGACTATACCCTTGTGCAACTAGCCTAGCTTTCTTTCTAAAAACATTTCCATCTTCATCTAGTTTGTTTCTATATTCCCATTTAGTTCCTATAATATTTTGCTCACTTGGTAAGGGAACCAAAACCCATATATCACTCCTTTGGAATTGGTTTAATTCCTCTTTCATGGCTTCTACCCAACTTTCATCTAATAATTCTTCCTTGACATTTTTGAGTTCTATTTGGGAAATGAATGCATAGTTTGCAACTAGATTGAAGATTTGTGATTCTGTGGTTCTAGTGTTGATGTCTCCTATGACTTGTTCTTTTGGATGATCCTTAATATGTTTAAGGTTGGTTCTGAGTTATAAGTTATTTTTACTAGAATCATTTTCCAAGTGAGATTCTCTCTCATTGGTTTCTTCGACTTCTTTAGACTCAATTTGGTTGGTGCTAGTCACAATAGCTTCTTGTTCAACTACATCATCATCTACAAGTGGTTTGGACTTAGGTGGAGGAGTCTCATCAGAGGTGACATCTAATGAATCTTCTATGACATTAATGTATTTGTTTAGAACTCTATAGGCTTTGCTCTCTAACGAATATCCTATAAATAATCCTTTAAAGGCTTTAGGTTCAAACTTGGTTAAGTATTCCTTTTTATTTAAGATGAAACATTTACATCCAAATACCCTAAGATGACTCACGGTGGGTTTCCTACCATTTAGAAATTCATAGGGAGTTTTATCCATTGAGGGTCTAATTAGGACTCTATTTTGAATATATGTAGAGGTTGCGACTGCTTCACACCAAAATTTTTGAGGGATTGATTGTTCATTTAGCATTGTTCTACTCATTTCTTGAAGAGTTCGGTTTGTTCTTTCAACAACCCCATTAGATTGAGGAGTGCGAGGAGCCGAGAAATTATGAGAAATTCCATGTAAATAACAAAAGACTCCAAATTGGGCATCATTATCAAATTCTCTTCCGAGAAAGCAAGTTTTGGTATTTTTGTGGCAAAAATTACAAATCTTTCAAAAGCTTCATTTTTGTGTTTTAGAAAAAGTGTCCAAGTATATCTTGAAAAATCATCAACAATTACTAGGGTGTATAAATTCCCACCGTAGCTTTGAACGGATGATGGACTAAATAAATCCATGTGTAAGAGTTCTAGATATCTTTTAGTTGAAATGAAGTTCTTAGGTTTATGACTAGCATGGACTTGTTTTCTTACTTTACATGCATCACAAAAATGACTTTCATAATTTAGCTTGGGTAAATCTCTAACCATTTCTTTAGAAGATATATTGTGAATTAATTTCATATTAGAATGCCCAAGTCTCCTATGCCACAAAGTGATAGTGTCATGAATGGAAGTGAGACAAATATATAAATGTTTAAAGTCATTTAGTTTACATGTGTAAAGGCCCTTTTTCCTAATTCTGTTTATAACATTTTTACCATCTTTGGTTATATGTGAAGATAACTTAGTGAATGTCATGTTATACCCTTTATCACATATTTTACCAACACTTAGCAAATTAAAACTTAGGTTCTTAATATGCAAGACATCTTCAAGTGTAATTTTAGAGTTAGTGATGTCACCTTTACCTACGATTTTACCTCGTACGTCGCGGGCAAAGATTACGTCACCTCCATTATGAACTTTGTACCTTGTAAAGAAGTCTTTGTTTCCCGTCATGTGCGTTGTACATCCACTATCAATAATCCAATCTTCTTCTTGTACAACGCCATTTAGGCAAACCTATATTTGGTAGATTAATGAGTTTGGTACCCAATGTTTATTGGGTCCGGGATGATTAGCATTGAAAACTCCTAATCTAACCCATCTTTTTACTACTTTAGCATTGTAGTTTCCTTTTGGTTGAGCCCTTGTTTCAATGATTTTCTTCCTAGGATTTCTAGAGTGATTAGTCTTATTTTCTAAGAAATTTTCTTTAGATTCTACCCTTTTTGGTGATCTAGTTTTTGAAAAAGGACCTGCGGTCAGCTTCACGATCAGACCGTGCTTCGAACGCACACTTCCTGTAACATTTTGATTTTCTTGAGACTTAATAAACACTATAGGTTGTTGTTTTGATGGTTTAATTTTGAGGGTTCTTTCTTTAAACCCTTACCTAGGTTTGTTATCGCCAGGTCATTGAACACTTAAGATGTCTTCTAGTAGTTTTTCACTTTTATTAAATATTGAAAACTTGATTTTATTCTCGGGTAGTTTGACGGTTTTGTTAAGTGTTCTATTTTCATGCTTTAGATCATCACAAGTAAGGCATTCATGTGAGTTAGCTATTCTTTCCTTTAGCCTAGACACTTCTAGCTTAAGTGAGTTATTTTCTTCGTTTAAGATGGTGTTACTAGTGCTAACTCTACTACTTAGATCACAAAGCTTAACGAAATTATCAAAATTAAATTTAAAAGAGTTTGG
Organism: Rutidosis leptorrhynchoides; assembly: GCF_046630445.1. Lineage (NCBI taxonomy): Eukaryota > Viridiplantae > Streptophyta > Magnoliopsida > Asterales > Asteraceae > Rutidosis > Rutidosis leptorrhynchoides. The sequence goes on along the minus strand of NC_092340.1, from coordinate 85,530,849 downwards.
AAGAACCTCATTGTCGATTTGTCAGACTAGGCAAGCTTCATCATCACTTTCCAAGCTTGGTGCATCGATGGCCTTGAGACATGTTTCCTTTCCTTCTTCTTGTGTCTCATTTTCTTCATTGTCCTAAGTACCTCCTAGAAATGCCTTCTCGTTCTTTCTTTTGGGACATTCACTTATCAAATGATTTGGATCACCGCATCCAAAACATTTCCTTACGAACTTCTTCTTGGAATCAAAGGGTACCTTCTTTGAGTCCATTGGAGTTCGGACATGATTCCCGGGTCTTCGGTAGAACTTCTTGAACGATCGAACAATAAACGCAAGTTGTTCATCGTCATTTAGGATATCATCTTCATCCTCTCCGTATTCACCTTCTTCACTTGCTTTGGCTTTCAAAGCAATTAACTTATTCCTTTCTTTCTTGACTTTGTCCGCTTCTTCATCTTTGTCTAGGATGACCTCATGGACTTTGAGATTTCCAATGAGTTCATCAAGCGACAATTTTTCCAAGTCATTTGACTCATCTATTGCAGTCACTTTAGGTCTCTATTTGGAAGGTAATGCTCTTAAGAATTTACGAACATATTGCTTGTTCGTATAGATAGTACCTATAGCTTTCAAACTTGAACAAATATTGTTAAATCTAGAATAAGCAATATCAATTTTCTCATCATCCGATATAACAAATTGTTCATATTAAGCTACTATTAGTTCAATTTTATTTTCAATGACTTGCACATTTCCTTGATGAGTAACTATTAAACTATCCCATATTTCCTTTGCATTCTTAAGCATAAAGACGTTAAATATGACTAGTTTAGCTTGGTAATTTTTCCTACATCCATTTTATGTTCTTTGGACCAATTTTCTTCGGGTACAATTATTCTAGTTTTCATATCTTCACTTAGAGTGAATGGGACATAATCGTCCTTAGTAATAATGTTCTAAACGTCTATATCTTTAGCACGGACATACGTTTCAAATCTTTATTTCGTCCTTAGTAATAATGTTCTAAACGTCTATATCTTTAGCACGGACATACGTTTCAAATCTTTGTTTCCAATAACAAAATCCTTCACTCTCAAGTAGTGGAGGTCTTTGAATAGAGGAACCTTCATTATAGCTCAAGTTCTCAAATTTTTTTTCCATTTTCTTTAACTCAAAAGTTTGCAAAAATTACTTTTTATCTTAAAAATAGCAATTTTAGCAAAACGTTTAGAGCAACCGCTCTGATACCAATTGTAAGTAACTAGAGGGGGGGAGGGGTGAATAGTTACTTAGTGTAATTTAAAAAAATTGAATTAGAACTTGAGATTACTATAGTGTGATTTGAATAGTTTGTTCACAAGTATAATAAGTAAGTAGATAAAGGATAAGAGAACAAACACGGAGATTTATAGTGGTTCGGGAAGATGTTAACTAATCTTCCTTAATCCACTCCTCAATTCTAACGAACTGAGAGTTAGTTTCACTATGATGCTCCAAACTCGGTGGAGTATCCAGATACAACACTAGCTCCTTGATAAGCCGCAACTTATGAACCCTTACATCCCGTTGAAGAATTCACAATCACCAATCATCTCTTACCACAAGATCCTAATGCTACCACTAAGTGAAACCTCACTTTTCTTCTAGATCCCTTCAAGAAGATAATTTACAAGTAAACTCACAACTAAGTTTACACACACTCTTGCTTGAATCACTCTAAATTGATTATAATGAGATTTGAATGATATCAGTAATTGAAATGTAAGTGCAAGAGGTGAGTCTTCAAGTACTCCAAGGTTTGGCTTTTATAGGCAAGAGAATTTCAAACCTAGATAACCGCGGCTCACCCTACGGTCGATGGTAGGTCGACCATGCAGGCCTGTCCTCTGAATTTTATAGCCGTTTGAGATCTTTTACTTTGGCTTTTATGTAAGTGCTCCAAGGTTTGGCTTTTATAGGCAAGAGAATTTCAAACCCGAATAACTGCGGCTCACCCTACGGTCGACCGTGGGTCGACCGTGCAGGCCTGTCTTCTGAATTTTATATCCGTTTGAGATCTTTTACTTTGGCTTTTTCCCTTATTGGATGGCTGCAATTAGATGCCAAAAACATCTGAAAAGACCTGCATTACCCCTTTTGTCTTGAAGGTATTCTTTGAGGTTGACCTTGGCTTGAAAGGGGTAAGTCACTTTGTATTAGAGATGTGTCATTGATTTCATTTTAAGGAAAATTCAGAATTTTGATCCCATGACAACCATATGCTTCCAAACTTCAAGTCACAAGTCTTCAACTCTTTTGTCACTACTAGTTTTGCAAGTATGTATTCTCATTGGTTACTTGCATGCTTCCAATTTAGACTACTTTGTTTCTATGTGAAGACTTTTGGGAGTTTACACTTAACTCTTATTAAACACATAATTAGTGCTTAATGATTAATCAAGTGGAGAGCATCTCTTTAATTGGGACTTAATGACCATCTTTAAGTTTTATTCCTTTTTCAATTCAATTTATAAAAATACATTTTGAAAAAGAACTGTTGGTCCTACTTGAATGTTTAATCTTAATCATAGGCTAATAGTGTCATTAAGAGGTCATTAAGAGTAATTAACCAAAATTAGTGTTTTAGAGACCAAATCTCATTTGCATATGAAGGAGGCAACTATTCTAAGTATGTTTAAACAAGTTTTGTAAATTATAGATGCCCTGAAGTAGTCAAAAATTTTTCGATCAAAAATCGGACAGTGGGTTTCTGCGGTCGACCCACGGCTGACCTTGGAGTCGACCGTGTACCTTGTTTTCAAGAACAAAGGTACATGGTATTCACGGTCTGTCCTACGGTCGACTGTGGACCGACCATGCTCCTTCAGTGTGTTTTGAAATGACTTTTTTGACTTATCAGTTTTGTGTATTGGTCGTTTGCTAGAGATAGTGTAGGCTTATGAACGTGTGTTGTTTTATACCTTGGTGTAAGCACACGAGACTTGGTGTCATCATCAAAACAAAGTGTTTAACATTTGAATATTAATATTGGATTACTAACCAACAACAAGATCTTTGCTAGAATCTTATTATAGGAGTTAATTAGACTAACGAGTCGAAAATCATTGAGACTTAACGGGTCACTCTTTTTTGGGACAAGAGTGACGAAAGACGCATTACAACCTCGTGAGATTTCACAGTTATTCAAGAACCACTCGAATGCATTAATCAGGTCCTCTTTAATTAAATGCCAAAAATTTTGGCCGGGACCCGGCGCTTTTATACTATCACACTTGTTTATGGCATTAAACAACTCTTTTTCGGAGAATTTTGACTCAAAAAAATCAGCATGTGCTGATGTAATCTGCCTCAGTGCCACATTTAGACCCGACCTAGATAAGATACAAACGATCAGAATTATTTCTGTTGAATATATTCGCGAAGTGATTATAAGCTTCATCCTTGATTTCCATTGGATTTTCATTCTATAACCCATTTACATATAAGCCACGGATGTTGCCTTTGCTGAATCTTCTTCGATATAGTGAATGAAATGAATGTTTATCACCGTTTAATATCCACTTGGCCCTCGATTTCTGTTTCGCCATATTCGATATAATTCTATCTTTTTCTAACCATTTCTTTTGTATCTCTAACCAATTAGCGCGTTCATGTTCTGATAAATCCCTAGATTCCGCCACTTGTTACCAATAATTAGCGATACCCCGTAATTCATATAATTCCTCATCTAATCCCTCAAATTTTTCAGCTAAGGCCATCTTGACATTTTTAATTTTGAGACGAAAGATGCAATCAATATGCCTACCATCTATATTTTTACTCCACTCTTCAGCAACAACCATTTCAGCACCTTCTAATTCTAACCAATTATCAAAAACCCGACACGGTTTAGGTCTAAAATCTATATCTCTGTCCCGAAGGCTGATAGTACAATGATCCAAAATCTTTCTTTCAAGTGTTAAGACTGAGATTCCCACAAATATGACAGAATTTCTCAGAGACTAAAAATCTATCAAGCTTGTTGAACTTAAAATCTTTATCACAAAATCTAGTATACTTTTTACCACCCATTAGGACATCTATTAGTTGCAATTTATCAATGAAATTATTAAAACAATCGGCTCTTTTTGTATGAAATTTCCATTGAACCTTTCGGATTGATCCCGAACCTCGTTAAGATCCCCACATAACAACCACGCCCAGTCGTTAATAACCATAAGATTCTCCAAACTCGACCACAATATTTGTTTGTTAACATCGTCTTCAGGACCATAAATGTTAACAATGAAGCATTCACTATCATTCCCCACCCAAATAACCTTTACTGCAATAAAATACTCGTCCACAATAGCTTGCTCCACTTTGATTGAATTATTGTCCCAGATCAGCAATATCCCACCCGATTTACCCACCATATCCTTCTGGAAAAACCCACAATTGTTAGAACCCCACAAATTATTAACCCAATTATCATTAAGATTTTTCTTTTTAGTTTCTTGAAGAGCAAGGATATCAGGTTTTACATGAATAATAAGTTTCTTGAAGTCCCTTACCTTACTGTATTTACCCGAACAAAACCCTCGTATATTGAAAGAAATAATTTTCATGATACAACGGTTGTAAACGAAAAGGGAAGAGGCAATTTAGAACTATTCTTGGACAGAAATAAGTCCAATTCTTTTTGCAAAATCATTGAGTTGCACACTGCTTTTAGAATTGCTTGAATTAGTTTTGCCTCTTGTCGATTTCGTGACTTTTGGATACCGCGAATTATTGGATCTACCAGACTTAGCCATTTGTTTTCCCTTCGATGACTTACTACTTTTCGATTTACTGCCCTTCGAGTTTTTCTTCTTCTCCACCTTGTGTTTCAATCTAACCAAGCACTTGGCACACATAATTTTCGAAGAGGCACACCAATTGCTGATGCTGTTCCAAAGGTTATTAGAGTTTGTATTCTTCAAAGATGCTTTACGTCTCTGGCGAAACTCAATATAAACCTCATCATCACAAACGTTGCCTATTGGAACTTCAAACTATGAATCGAAGTTGGTTTCAGGTATCAATTTACTTCACCATCTTCTAGCTCCGCTTCAGAATCATCAAAAGTATTGGGGATTTCTATATCTATTGTCTTGTTTAGTTCATCAAATATTGGGCTAGATCTGGACCTGGAAAAAGGCCCTTACATGGGATATTACTCAGACTGGATCCAAGCCCATTAGAAGCTATAGTTTCCATGTGATCGTTAATGGGCTTATCCCAATAAGGCAAAAAAAAAACCGTCTTTAATATGTTTATTAACAAGCTTATCATAACAGGGCCCGACAAATCCCTAATTAACTATGGACTCCCTCATCGGTCCAGTAAAGTCCATATTTTCAATATCCACCCCGTTATCTTTGATTGGTACTTTAAAAAATTTTGTGCCGTCTTTTTTGATACACCCGATGTCATCATTAGGGTTACCATTGCAGTCAATCCCCTTGGAAATGTAAGGGTCATCGCAATTATTGCGTATGTCCCCCATGCCTCTACCAATCCCCATGCAGACTGAACCTTCATCTTCCACCGCCACATCTCCATCATCTTTTCCGGCCAAACCTTCAGCTTTATCTGGATTTTGAAACGGGACCTCAAATCCTTCAATATCATCACTCAAGATCTCATCATCATCATCATCATAACCGGAATCACTGTTGCTGCCATGTTTCCAATCACTTACATCATCATTCTCGATATCAAGTTTAATGATATCCTTAATTTCTTTAATAACCTTGACATAGAAGATACTGCTATCAACCTTTAGTTTTATCGTTTCATTGATGAGATTCATACCAACAGACTTTGACAAGTACTCTACCCAATAGTAACCTCCGATTTTTGGTGCGATTGCAGTTAGAAATCTCGTAAACCTTGCCTCACCACTCCGCGATTTTACATAATGTTTTCTCCGACCAGTATTTGACCATAATTCCCATGATAACAAGCCATGTGAGCCTGCCAGAAGTTACATGATGCATATCACCACGTTGGATGTTAATCAAACACCGTTTAAGGAAGTAGTCATCCCTGGTCATAATGTTGTTGGCAATATCTTCGTTATCAAAAACCAACCTCTATTCTCCCAAGATACTTCAATTTAAAAGAATCTAACCCTTCGAAGTTACATATGGAATGCAGGATCTCTAGCGTCTCGATCTTTTTAACCTCTCCAATCAAAGCCTTTCTCAAGATTGAATGGTTATCATCGGTTGTGGAGATGGTAACCAACCTTTCCTTTTCCTAAGGATCAACCTCACTATTCTTCTTCTACAGAATACTTGTAAGTCAAAGGCAGGTTCACCTTGATATGAATCAGTCATTTTCCCCTTACCCTTGTTGTTAACGACATCACTAAATTTTCTCCTATCCCTGACGGAGCAGGGAGTGACGTTACCTTTCGCCTCCTTTGTCTCAAAACTTCTTTGCGGGTTGTTGCTTGACTTGGCTTCCTTGTTTTCTCCATCAAGATCTTTTGCCTTAAAAATTCTGATTTCTAGCCCCTAAAACCGTATATCACTAAGCTTATGTAACATTGCAGTTTCATTAGTTACACCTTCGAATCTCATGAATGCAAATCGTTTCCTGTTTCTCAGCCTTTTGTTCACTAAATAGATGTTAGATACCCGAGAAGGAGTAAAACATGTTTCCCTAGCCTTATGGAGGATCCTTTATACTAGGGCTATATAAAGGATCCAAGGCTCCCTAGATTAGCTAACATTAGCCACCGATTTGTAATGTATTCAAGAGAGCCGTGGAATATAGTTGACTAGTTTGACTAATGCTCTCTACATTCATGTGGTTTATTGTTCACATTCGTGGTATTCATGAGATCTAGGATCCTACAATTGGTATTAGAGCTTAGGCCTTCATCACATGAAGGAGATCTTTATGAATATTATGAATATTTTTCCTCCACCTTCAAACCTTCATACACCAAACCCATACATCTACAACCAAATCTTTAAATCTTCATCATCTTCGTCATGAAGATATGAAGATCTTCAAAAAAAAATTTCGAAAAAATTTCAAAATTTTTTTTGAAACCGAATCTCACCAAAACACAAACACAACTAAATGAGATTCATTCGATACCGAATCTCATTTGCCGAATCTAAACTGACACTTATTCAAATCAATACAAACAATATTCCAAATCACAAACAACAAACACATCTGATTCATTTCATTATTATATTCATATCACAAATTTCAGAATTACATAAAAACAAATTCGTGATTTAATTTTGCAGCTACAGTGAGTTCATCATATTCATCAAGGTCAAACGAAACTAGAAATCTTCATTAATATTCATTCACTCGAATCAGGAACAGATAAATGATGCTTACATGATTCCTAGGCCTCGTTCATCCTCATTTCAACAAAACAGATTCAGATTCGAGCAATTTTGATCGTGTTCTTCATTGTTCACCGAAAACACACATTGATTAGTTTTGAGAGATTTACTCAATCATTTTTCGATCTAAAAGCTATTTTGAATTCCTAACAACTTGTTTAAGCTTTGTGATGCTTTGAATCGAGTGGAGAAACAACATCAAACACGAATTCGAAAAATTAAACTATCATCTTCGGTCAAACTTTCAAATAAAAAAAAATCATGATGTTTCAAGATGAGATAAAGATCAACGAGAGATCTATGATGGATTTGCAACAAGTTTCAAGAAGGAATCAAGGCTTGAACTCGTCTAATTCATGAAATCAATATTTTGTGTTCTTCATAATAAACGAAGATGTTCACTGTTGATTGTGAAATTTGAAGTTGTTATGATTGTTGTTTGATACAGACATCATCTAATCACTGCATTTAGAGCCTCTTGCAATTAATTTCGAGTCTTCATTTACCTGAATTGAGGATTTGGCGAAATTGAATGATGAACGATCACAGTCTCCATGAATCACATTCGGTATCTGCTTATGAATCAGACTCGGTATTATTGATGATTATGATTCGGTTACTGATATACCGAATTAATGATTCGGTATTTGGATGATTCTGTATGATCGATTGTTTTTGGATTCAGTATGATTCATCATGTTCTTTGTGTGGACAGTTAACAACGATGATGAACATGATTAGGTTGTGGTTATGATTATACTCGGTATAATATTCGGTATAATACTCGGTATATACTCGGTATATAATCGGTACAATACTCGGTATAATATTCGGTATTCTATTCGGTATAGTGATGGTATTGATAACATGGACACAATTCGGTTACCGAATGTGATTGGCTCAACAGTAATACATTCCATTTCTTATTGGGCTTCACATATTTCAGACTAGTAGCCCAACCGAATCTCAATTTTATTGCTAGGCTTCACAAGTTACTAATGGGCTACCGAATCTAATCAGCCCAACAGCAGTCCACATAAAAGAATCTGATGCAATGTTATACTTTTAGTCCCTGCTATGTTTCAAGAATTTGCAAGGGTAGTCCTCTTACAGAATCTGACTCAGATTTTGACAGTTTTGACCCCTGATAGTTTATCAGATTTTTGGGGATGGTCCTTTACCGAATCTGGACCTCCAAAGCATATTTTTCAATTATTTTCGAGGCTCGGATTCACACGACTTTTCTCATACGCGTTCTTTAAGATATTTTGGAGATTTGTCGAGCACATCAACCAATTTAAACAATGAAGCTTTTTCTTCGTGCAAGCATCATTTTGGGGGAGATATGTATATGGTTGATGTACGTACGAGTTATTGTGTGATTCGATGAGAAACAAAGAAGGATTCAAAGGAATGCCCGCATCTTATGGGGAGTTAAAGATGAAGATTGGTTTATTCTCCCCCTACAATCTTTGAACGTTCATGAAAGGTTTCTAAACTTGAAATTGTTCCCATACGCGTTATCAAGGGGAGTTTCTAGAATTCGACGGCGTTTTGTAATCAAAGTCAAATGATGATTCGACTGTGACTTCTATACATGAACGGTATAGGACTCGGACTTCAAAGGAAGAACTGTTTGTTTGGGGGGAGCTAGAGACTTGAAGAAGATCCTACATCATATGGGGAGTTATCTTATGACTAGTATCGAAAGTACTCTTTGGAACGATGAAAGTTCAAGAGGCGTGTCTCGGTATTGAAACCGACGGTATTTACGTCATGACACTTTGATGAGAGCCCATGTACTTTAAGGGGGGAGCTTCTAAAGTTTCGAAATGACTTCTCAATACAAGCAAATTCTAAAGACATATCACAACTAAGTCAAGGGAGGGATTGATGGTAACATATTTAGTTTGTGATGTGTTCTTCAATGCGCATTCCGCTGTGCACACTCAAAGACCGTTGAAAGAACGATGACATCAAGTTAGGAAGATTTCAAGATCTTCATCAAAGGCCGTACATCATTCCGGGGGGGGGGGGGTTAGTTAGCAATAGTTGATTCTTTCCTTGTAATGTTGTATGTTTACTAGGGAGTTAGTTTTTGGAAACCCGTCTCACTCCTGGGGAGGGATTGTTAAGTACCCGAGAATGAGTAAAACGTGTTTCCCTAGCCTTATGGAGGATCCTTTATACGAGGGCTATATAAAGGATACAAGGTTCCCTAGATTAGCTAACATTAGCCACCGATTTGTAATGTATTCAAGAGAGCCGTGGTATATAGTTGACTAGTTTGACTAATGCTCTCTACATTCATGTGGTTTATTGTTCACATTCATGGAATTCATGAGATCTAGGATCCTACGATAGACATCTCTCACACTTCCATATTTTTTGAATTTTCTCCAAGTAATTTGGTTGGTTAAAGATATTTCAATGGTAAATGATCGCGAAGATATGCGAAAGTCATCAGCCTTATGTATGGTTATGAAGTGCGTGGATGCTTCTGAGTTGATTGATATGGTTTAGCTTTTAATGCATCTATTAAATTTGTATGATTTTTAGTCATGTATGCTTGTTAGTCTAACGAGTTTTGGTTTAAATAGATAAATAACGCTTGTAAGCCCATGTTTGATCCTCCATGTTCTTGTTTGATTTTTCACTTTTCCGTGAAAAAGAAATTTTATTTAATTCACTTTTTTGCCAAAAAAAAAAAAAAATATATATATATTAAAAAAATAAAGTCGGGTTGACTCGGAAGCCCAAAAACAAGATATCGAAACCCTAACTTATTGTCTTCTCCCCTCTCACACGTAAACAGGAGGAGGTTAGGTATATATATTACGAATCAATTATTAAATCCATCGTATCGTATTTCTCAATCAATTATTACTTTAGGTTTTCTGATTCAATATTATATAGTTATGTCACGGAGTGATTTGTTCGACGCTGATGCTGTGATGAATACGGAACCAGAGATACAAAGGTGATTACTTTCTGATTTTCTACACATCTTTAATGATTAAAGTTATATCTTTTTGTATGTCTTTAAGAAATATATAATGATGTCTCGATATAGAGATGTTGTCCTGCAATTCAGACTCTGAAATTCACATATTTGAGACTAATGATAAATTTATATGAGTACTTTTTTAACCAACTAATGAGGTCTTTGGTTTATGCTCAAAGAATTTATCAAAGAACTCGATATGGTATACAAATGTAACAAGAAATCTTAGGTTTTTGTATACATCCTTATAATTTAACTGCTAATGAGGTCTCTTATTTTGTTCTATTTGATTTTGGTGTAGCCTGGGTGTGCCTGTATACTCCCAATATAGTATCGGTACATATGATGATGATGATGTCCCAAATATGCTTTCAGAAGTAGCAAACGATCCCCTGCCTCTTAATTCTGGTGTGTCTAAAGTTATATATATATATATATATATATATATATATATATATATATATATATATATATATATATATATATATATATATATATATATATATATATATATATATATATATATATATATCAAGAGGGAAGTAACCATTACGGAGGAAACGGGGGGAAGCAATTTTTTTTTTTTTTTTGTGTTTTTTGAAAAAACTTTGTTCACGAACATTATAGATTGGATGAAAATAAGAACATTTAGAAAAGACACTTCGTGATGATTGTTATTATTTTGGCGGGAAAACGCTCGAAGAAGTAATATATAACAATTATCGTGTTTTTCGAGCGTATGTTGAGGTTTTAGACATTAGGGTTTAGATATTAGGGTTTATAGGGTTTAGATATTAGGGTTTAGAAATTTAGGGTTTAGGGTTTAGATTTAGAGTTTAGATTTAGGATTTAGATTGAGTTTTTAATACCAAACCTTAAACCCTAAACTCTAAATCGGGCTAAATTTTACTTCACAAAACATGAAGAAAAAAAAACGTTAATATTCTTCACGAACAATATTATCTTGAATGTTATTTTTGTCGATCGTTTTCCCGCTAAAATAATAACATTTATCACGAAGTGTCTTTTCTAAATGTTCTTATTTTCATCCAATCTATAATGTTCGTGAACAAAGTTTTTCCAAAAAACGAATATTTTTTTTTACTTCCCCCCGCTTCCCCCCGATTGGTTACTTCCCCATTGATATATATATATATATATATATATATATATATATATATATATATATATATATATATATATATTATGTACATCTCTTTTTGATTTTCTGATTACCATGTTAAATACTTGTTTATTGAAGTGAACCTAAGACCACGAGAAGAAAATAAAAAGGGAAAGGGAGTAAGAAAGTGGTTATGGCCTTTAATACAAGAAAAGAAAAAGGGAGTAGAACGGTGGTTATGGCCTTTAGTAGAAGAAAAGAAAAGGGGAGTTGAACAGTGGTTATGGCCTTTAATAGAAGAAGAGAATAAGGGAGTAAGGAAGTGGTTTTGGCCTTTAATAGGAGGATTGTCGATTGTTGTTGTTGTTTTTGGAGCTTCAGTCATCATCTTTTCTAGTGCAAGGCGACCCCAGGTCATAGCTAATGCTGATGTGAAGCCACCCCGGGTCACAGCTAAGGCGGGGCCTAAACCAAGATTTCACTTTATTTCTGAGGAACCTGGTTTTTGCAAGTATATAAGAAAAACTACAATACACACATTGTACTTTTAAACATTAGTATCTAGTTATGTTTGACAATAGTAGTTAGTTTATTTTGAATTAGTATTTCATTATTGTAAGCCAAGATCCGACTTGATCGGTTGAGTGGGCATAGTTCTCTCTCTTTTTAATAGCAAGTAATCTCTTAATGAACTTAGCAAATTCGGCCTCATCCGTTCAAGTTATATAGCAAGCTTTACAGTTAGTATCATAGCCAAATACTAACGCATACAATTTTGAAATCGTTTACCAATATCAGATGGCAATGACAGATGAGAAAACCCAAACTCAAGATTTCCCCACTTTGATGGTCATTACCAGCAAAGGTATTGTTATTGAACAATGAGTAACAGAACCAGGAAGACCAGGCGTACCGTTGAGTGAAGCACAACCGAAGCAATACATACGATAGTGAGCTTGCATGGGAGTCCATGAAGTCAAAGTTTGGAGGTAAAACCAAGGTGAAAAAGTCACTGTTGAACTCCTTAAGAAGGGAGTTTGAAGTACTAGCAATGAAAGGAAATGAGACAATTGCAGAGTATTTTAAATGTGTGATGGATGGATGTAGCAAACAAGATGCGCAGTACTGGGGAAACAAGATGTTTGATCCTCCATGTTCTTGTTTGATTTTTCACTTTTCCGTGAAAAAACAATTTTATTTAATTCACTTTTTTGTCCAAAAAAATATTAAAAAATAAAGTCGGGTTGACTCGGAAGCCCAAAAACAAGATATCGAAACCCTAACTTATTGTCCTCTCCCCTCTCACACGTAAATAGGAGGATGTACATAATATATATATATATATATATATATATATATATATATATATATATATATATATATATATATATATATATATATATATATATATATATATATATATATATATATATATATATATATATATATATATATATATATACGGAACAAGATGTTGTCTTGCATTGAGACTACTTAGAGATTCAGATATCTGAAACTAATGATAAATTTATATGACACACACATATTTTAACTAACTAATTAGGTCTTTGGTTTATGCTGATAGAATTTATGAGAGATCTGCTGTCCCGATCTATTCAGACGTATCAAGAAATCCTAGGGTATTTGTGGTATTTCAACTAGTTCCACAAAAATCCACAAAAAGAATACACTTTAATTTGAATATTTCTTCAACTTTTAGAAATACCACCGTGCCCCACCATATTCCACTACCCAACCACCCACCATCCTTTTTTCCGATCAGTTTGTTTCCTCATCCGAGAAATCATCTTAATGATCAGCTCATCTCCGGCAATCCTTGCTGGATTCCATTTCGTCTGAATCAGTTAATGAAATCAAAGTGGTGATGCAGTGATCTCTTCCGATCATTTTCTGCCGGAATCCTTCTTCTATTTTTTTCTCTCGTCAATATGTCACCTCCTGTTCGCTCCGATCATATTAACGCATCTAAAATCTCCACTAATATCTTCATCACTAATTTCCCACATAACTTTGAAACCAACGATTTGCGTGATCTATGTTCCAAGCATGGTACTGTCATGGATGTTTATATCGCAAAAAAGGTTACGATAAAAGGCACCAGTTTTGGTTTTGTCAGATTCCTAAACGTCAAATTGGTCAGCGATTTGGAAGCATCGCTCTCCAAGATCTGGGTTGGAAACTTCCATCTCTATGCTGCCCTAGCACGGTTCAATCGATCGGTATCGAACAAAAGTTCTAATAATAAGCAAAACTTATCTCACAATGCTTTCCCTAAGCCTAAGTTTGGACCGACTAACTATAATACGAACAGTAATATGCATGGCTTCTCCTATGCATCGTTAGTTGGTGGATCGAAGGTACAGCTGCCAAAGGCTTCTCTTGTTAAAAAAATTAATATTGAAGATGATGAGTTGCTAAATATGGAGAACACACAACTTATTATGTTTGGAAAAGCTACTATTCCTTCTCAAATCCTGTTTCTAAATTGTATGTGGCATGATGAGGGTTTTGAATCCTTATCTGTCCAGTATTTGGGTGGTACGTGGGTTTGGATCGAATTTCCTAATATTGAAACTCGTGATAATTTCTGCAAAAATTTGCTTGTCCGCAACTCTATTTCGGAATTCTGTCCATACTCGGACTCGTTTTCGATCAAAGATAGAGCTATTTGGTTAGAGATTGCAGGTTTGCCTGCGAGAGCATGGAATTATGATGTCTTCAATAAGATTGCTTTTCATTTTGGGAGGGTTCTCTTTCAGGACTCTAATCTAGAAGACAAAAAGGGGAATGGTAGAGTTTGCATTTTGACCTCTAATCTTGAGCCCATTCATGAACGTGCTATAATTACGGTTATCAAAAAAGATTATTCTATACTTGTGAAAGAAGCAGAAGATTGGAACCCATCCATTCTAAAGGTATTGTGTGAATCTTCCTTCGACAAGTCAGAGGAGGATGTTGCCTCTATGGATGATTGTTCGAATAATGATAGCCATAAGGATCTTGAAGAAGGTGAAGTGGTAAAAGATACCTTTGATGACCATATTTTTAATGTACCTAATGTTACTGATCTCAAGTCTGATGCGACAACTCCTGTCTGTAAGGTTACGCTTAAACAAGTAGAGATAGATGATGGTATTGGGTCTGTATCGAAAGTTCGAACTCATGCTGAACCTGAGGTGTCGCCACAGCCGGATGCTAACCTGGGTATGGATTCGAATGTTGACTATGTTAACACCCTTAAGGTTTCATCAGCACAAGGATCATCTTCTCTTTCGAAACCTCCTGGTTACACTAGTAAGCGTTTCTATTCTCCTAAATTCTCTAATGGAAAGCCTGTTTTTTCTTCGGATCATTCTGTTATTGCGAAACCTGTCTCCTCACTTGGGCTAGCTGAGCAATTTGATAATATTATCTCTGTCGGGTTATCACTTGGATACGATATGAAAGGTAGTCAAGCAGATCTTAAAGAGTTGCTTCTTAGAAAGGGTGCTAACAAATCGATTTAATGAATATTTTGTCCATTAATATTGGTGGAGGAGCGAGTTTCAATTATAAGCAATCTTGGATTCGTGGTTTATGTAACGAATATAAAATTGATGTTTTAGGTATTCAAGAAACAAAGTTAACTAAGTTAGATGTGTTTATTGCCCGTTCTTTTTGGGGTAATAATTCTTTTGAGGTGGCTAGTTCATGTGCTCGAGGCAGATCGGGGGGTCTTCTTACGTTGTGGGATCCCTCGAGCTTCTATAAATCGCGTATTTTTTCATATGACAATGTTCTGATTATTGAAGGTTCTCGTCCTTGCTCTCAAAACAGAAGCTTCATTGTCAACGTGTATGCTCCTCAAGATAGGGCTTCCAAAAACAGATTATGGAAACTCATCTCTGATTTCATTCATAATAACAGTGGGGATTTTTTCATCTTTGGTGATTTTAACTCAGTAAGGGGCGCTCATGAACGGTTTGGTTTGACTTTTTGTCCGCTTTCGGCTACCGAATTCAATGATTTCATCTCTACCTCCTGCCTTGTCGATTTCCCAATGGGTGGTAGGAATTTTACAAGATATAGCAAGTCTTGTGATAGTCGTGCCAAACTTGATCGTTTTCTTCTATCTAATAGCGTAATGGACTCATGCCCAGATTTAGTGGGGCGTATTCTCCCCAATTTGTGGTCGGATCACTGCCCCATTGTAATTTTCAATGAACATTTGGATTACGGGCCTACGTCTTTCAAGTTATTCGCATCTTGGTTTTTAATGGATGGTTTTGAAAAGGTTATTAAAGATGTTTGGAACGATTCTTCTATAGCTGCTGATTGTGTGGGGATCAACCCTTTTTTTGTGTTCAAAAATAAACTGAAACATGTTAAACTAAAACTAAAAGAGTGGAGTAAAATTAAATTGGCTTCATGTGGTGCTCGTAAGAAGCTTCTGCTATCCTCTATTGATCAGATCGATAACGATTTAGCGAATGGAGGTGATCGAATTCAGCTTTCCAGGGAAAAGGTTTTGGCTATTAAAGATCTTGCTTTTATTGACAAATCAGAAAGGATGAACGTTGCGCAAAAAAATAAGAAACTATGGAATACTTATGGGGATGAAAACTCATCTTTTTTTCATACCTCTATTAATCGGAAAAGAAAAAAACTTGCGGTTACAGGAGTGATGTCGAATGGGTTATGGGTCACTTTACCAACACAAGTGAAGAATACTTTTTAATGTTTTTCAAAGACAAGTTTAATTGGTGCAAGTCTATTAGTATTGCTAGACCGAGTACACATCTTCGTAAGTTACCTCCAGCGCTTGCCCTTTCTTTGGAGGATCAATTCTCGGAGGAAGAAATTAAACGAGCGGTTTGGGATTGTGGGGACGACAAAGCTCCAGGCCCCGATGGATTCTCGTTTCGGTTTATAAAACAATTCTGGGATCTGATAAAATCGGACGTCTTTGCTTTTATTAACAACTTCTACACTTCAGGTTTTATTCCCAAAGGTTGCAATTCTTCGTTTTTCTCCCTTTTTCCTAAGGTTGATAATCCCTTGTACGTGAAAGACTATCGGCCTATTAGTCTGATTGGAGTTCAATATAAGATTCTGGCCAAACTTCTTGCAAATCGTTTAGCAAAAGTTATTGATCATGTTATCAGCAGGGAACAATCCGCTTTTATTAAAGGGCGTCAAATTCTTGATGGCCCTTTGATGATTAATGAAACTATAGATTGGTGTAAAAGGAAAAAGAAATGTGCCATGCTTCTCAAAGTTGATTTTGAAAAAGCCTTCGACTCTATTAGTTGGGACTTCCTTACTTCTATGCTATTTCACCTTGGTTTCGGAAGACGATGGATACACTGGATTAAAGGATGCCTAAATTCATCCTATGCTTCGGTCTTAATCAACGGTAGCCCTACAGAGGAATTCAAAATTGGTCGTGGTCTCAGGCAAGGAGACCCCTTATCTCCGTTTTTATTCATCATTTGTATGGAAGGGCTACATGTCGCCATTTTGGATGCTCTGGACCATAACATCTTTAGGGGTCTCCCTGTTGGTAAAGAGGAAAATGCTATTCGTTTGTCTCATTGTTTTTTCGCAGATGATGCCTTATTTGTTGGCGAATGGAGTGATGTTAATATTAACAACCTTATCACAATTTTGAATTGTTTTTATGCAGTTTCAGGTCTTCAAATTAATGTTCAGAAATCGAATCTTCTTGGCATCGGCATTTCTACTTTGGAACTTAATCGCCTTGCTGCTTCCATTGGTTGCAAACCGGCTTCCTTTCCATTCTTATATCTCGGAATCCCGATCGGTGCTAACATGCGTCTTATTTCTAATTGGAAGCCTATCATTTACAAAGTGGAAAAACGTCTCTCAAAATGGAAAAGGAACCTCTTATCGTACGGCGGTCGTTTGACTTTAATAAAGTCGGTTTTGGGAAGTCTTGGTACTTATTACCTCTCCTTATTCAAAGCCCCTAAAGGTGTTCTTAATTTAATATAATCCTTACGTGCTAACTTCCTTTGGGGTGGGACTAAAGAAGATAGAAAAATTCATTGGATCAAGTGGGACGATATAACTAAATCGAAAGAAAAAGGTGGTCTTGGCGTTGTTTCGCTTGAGTCCTTAAACAAAGCTCTTCTTTACAAATGGAGGTGGAGGTACGTTAATTGTTCCGGGTGGCTGTGGACCTCAGTGTTGGAAGCTATACATGGTATTCAGTATGATGGGGTTTCTCCGGCTATAAAACGTGGCTGTACAGGTACATGGGCTTCTATTAATAAAGAGATTATTTCCATTCATGCTCATCATCAGACTGTTGTCAACTTGCTGTCTAAAAAAGTGGGCAACGGAAAGGATACATTTTTTTGGCTTGACAAATGGATCGATGGGGTTCCTTTAAAAGATAGCTTTCCCCGATTATTCGCTTTAGAAGTGGATAAAAGGTGCAAGATTTTTGAACGCCGTTCGAATGGTGAGTGGAATTGGTCCTGGAGGCGTGCTGTTAGATCAGGAGTGGAGCTTCAGCAGTTGCAAACGATGATTGATGCTATTAATCTTTTTAAATTCTCGGATGTTAGCGATCTTTGGTACTACAATCATCTTTCTAATGGCGTCTTCTCTGTTTCTGGTTTTCGGAAATTGCTAGATGTTACTAACACGGGTTGTTGGCCAACTCATTGGTGCAAAGTGGTTCCCCCTAATATCAACTTTTTTATTTGGCGTGCTCGGTTGAATAGGCTTCCCGACAAATGCAGCTTAATCGAGAAATGTGTGTCTATGCAGGATGTGCTATGTGCTGCTTGTAGTTCTCATGGAGAGGACTTACCTCATGTGTTCTTTGATTGTGATAAAGCAACGCAGGTATGGGGGTTTATCGCCTCATGGTCCGATCTTGTTCTCCCTATTTGGAACTCGGTAAACGATCTTTGGTAATGGATCATGACTTCATCTAAACTCCCTACGAAGGTGATCGCTTTGGAAGTCATCTGCTACTCTACTCTTTGGGCTCTTTGGCGATATAGAAACGGATGCATCTTTGATCCGTCTAGTTTTAAAAAATGTCATATTTTAGATTTCATTGTTTCTTCCTCTTTTGATTGACTTTCCTCCCGTTATAAGAAAGCTAATCTTAATTGGAACAATTGGTTAACAAATCCCTTAATGGCCTTGTAATTTCTAGCTTCTTGCTAGCCTTCTTTTATTTAATTTATCAACTGTTTAAAAAAAAATAATAATAATTATTATATGATGCTAATGAGATCTTTGATTTTGTTCTAGCATGGATGTGCGTTCAGCCCCGCCTCATGATTCTGGTGCGTCTAAATTTATGCATAATTTTTTAATTTTACTGTACATCTCTTTTTAAATTTCTAATCAACACGTTAAATGCTTGTTTATTGAAACGAGAAGAAAAGAAAAAAGGAGTAAGGAAGTGGTTGCGGCATTTAATAGAAGAAAAGAAAAAGGGAGTAAGGAAGTGGTTATGGTCTTTAATAGAAGAAGAGAAGAAAAAGAGAGTAGGGGAGTGGTTATGGCCTTTATTAGGAGGAATGGCGATCGGATTGTTGATTCTGGTTGGAGCTTCAGTCCTTGCGGATGCATTCGCCGGTTCTAGTGCAGGGCAACCCCAGGTCACAGCTAATGCGGGACCTAAACCAAGATTTCACTTTATTTCCGAGGAACCTGGTTTTTGCAAGTATATAAGAAAAACTACAATACACACATTGTACTTTTGAACATTTTATATTTATGTTTGAAATCGTTAGTTTATTTTGAACTAGTCCGGGTCCGGCCCGCGCGATGCGGCGGGGGCTTTCGGCCTGCGTATTCATATTTAACGTAGCTTTATGTATTTATAGAAGGGAAAACGCTCCATGCGTTAAGCGCCGTTGTTGGTGTTGTCGTCTTTACTGTTTTTTAAAATCTGTCCGGTTCGAACGTAGGTAGTTTCATTTTGCTGATAAAATTATTTCGAGTCTGACAGTGCTGGCGAAAAAATATAACTCGCGGCGAGTAGGAAGATACGGGTTGTCGTTGTTTTTAGCGTTTTTTAAAAAGTGTCCGTTTCAAACGTACTTTTTATCGTTTTGTTCATAAAATTATTTCGAGTATGTCGCTCATGTCGAAAAAATTTAACTCGCGGCGAGCGGAAAGATACGGGCTGTCGTTTTGTTTAGAGTTTTTTGAGAAGTGTCCGTTTCGCGTATAGTTAGTCCCGTTGGGTTCGTAAGATTTTTTCGAGTTGAACGGTGGTCTCGGAAAAATTTAACTCGCACCGAGCGAGAAGATAGGATCCGTTATAAATTTGGGTGAAATTATTTTCTCTTATTTTAATAAAATTATATATTTACACTTTTTACTCCTGAGAAAGTGTAAACTTGAGGGGGCCGTTGTGTAGGCATAACAAAAGTTGAGAAATCGGTTGTAATGTGAACACAAACTCAAGACTACAATAAGGTATAACTAAAACTACGAATATTCCCACCACATTTAGTGGGTAAGGGTAAGGGTGAATTAGTATTTCGTTATTGTAAGCCAAGATCCGCCTTGATCGCTTTAGTGGCATAGTTATCTCTTTTTTTTTTTTTTTTTTTTTTTTTTTTGGTATGGCTATGGCTATTTAATAGCAAGTAACAAGCAATCGTATCAATAAAATCAGCAAATTCGGCCATCAAGTTATAGCAAGCTTTACAATTAGTATCATAGCCCAATAGTAACACATAATTTCGAAATCTTTTTTCAATATCACATACCACACTCAAATTCCCCACTTTGATGGGTATTACGACAACTGGAGTGAACAGATGGAGAACTTGATACGAGCAAAGGTATTGTTATTGAAAAAGGATTAACAGAACCAGGAAGACCAGGTGTACCGTTGAGTGAAGCACAATAAAAGCAATACAAATTGCAAAGTTCATTAGTTGTGCACTAGCAAAAATTCAAATGAATCAGCTATGAAGAAGAAGACCAAGCCTTGAAAATGGAAGATTGCTCTAGTATTATGCGGGGTCGAGGCAGAGGACGAAGTACATATAGAGGAAGAGGTCGTGGACGTGGTCGAGTGAGTTTTGACAAAGCCACTGTGGAATGCTATAAATGTCAAAACTTGGGACATGTTCAATATGAGTGTCCGAAGTGGGATAAAGGGGTCAACTTTGGTGAATATGATGAAGATGATCAAATGCTATTTATGACCTACTTTAGTGACAGAAGCTGCATTAAGGAAAACACATGGTTCTTGGACGCGGGTTGCTCAAACCACTTGTGTGGAGATTGTGTAACAGATTGCATTGGTTAGTGTAGTTGGTTCTGTTACTTAAATCAAGAATTATGTTCCGTGATTGTAATAGCGTGTGCTTTGTTTTGTGTTTCTTTACTTTTGCGATCGTTTGACTGTGTTCCACCTTTATCTTTCACGATAATGTGACTACTTACTACTGCATCTTTGTCTTTATTTCTCAAGTGGCTGTTGTTAGTAGCTAGCAGGAATTATGTTTGTTTTTATGTGTATATGTTCTTATTATCCAGTTTGTGTGATCTTTTTTTAGGTTGTATTTGAAGCTGCAATCGCATTTCAAGTCTGCATTTGCTATTTCATGTCATATTTTATTTCATTTGTGTTGTATGATGTTGTTGTGTTGAATGAATGTGTTGTGTACTATGATGCCGAATTTGGACAGTTTACAATATGTGTTAGCTCTGTGAGTATTGAATCATACAAGTAAGAACCTAAACTTTCTTCTACTCAATCACATCTTTAGCTTTTCACATTGGAATCAGTTGCTAAACATCGATTTCGCTGATTCAGTCATCAAAATAATGCCTAAACAAACTAAATTTGTGTGCAAAACACGAGTGTATACATTATGTTCAAATTGATGCCACTCTACAAACTTTGCAGATGCCGTACAGTAGCCTAAAACAAAAATAAAAAATATCAAAATATTGCACACGAAATCAAAAACAGTCTTCAAATGTAGAAATCGGTAAAGTACTTGCAGGATGAAAACTCAGTTGAAGCAAGTTGCCGACAAAAATGGTATAGCAACATGTCTCCCACATTACTTTTTTGCTTATTATTTATATATTTTAGTAAAGTGTACTGGTCTAATTTGGAAAACACATTATTTTGTTATGGAATATGAAAACATAGTCATTCATAATTTTTGGCAATGAAATTAGTAGATTACATAGTTATATTCTTGTTTGTCTTTTTTTATCTATTGATCAAAAGGCTAAGTTTTTTATTATTGATATTTTGGCAAAAAAAAATAAAAAAAAAAAAAAAATTCTCTATCAAAAAAAGGCTGTACCTGTAATCTATTGTAATCGAAACCCATTAGTAGGGAAACAACTATTTACCATTCGAACAACATGCGATGATAACGTTCTGTAAGTGGCAAAAACATTCCAACACTAGGAGCGAAGCGCGACGAGATTCACTCTAGTTGGAAACTATACTTGTTGCTACATTAGTGGTAATCAATTATTGGTACAAACAAGAGTAGTAATCAATTATTGGTTTTACCAATTGAATCAGAAAAAGAAACTTTAGTTTAAAATTAATTACTAAAAAACTACTTGCATTCTATTTTCAAAAGTCTTCTTCATTAGCTTTTGAATTA
This sequence comes from Rutidosis leptorrhynchoides, assembly GCF_046630445.1. Lineage (NCBI taxonomy): Eukaryota > Viridiplantae > Streptophyta > Magnoliopsida > Asterales > Asteraceae > Rutidosis > Rutidosis leptorrhynchoides. The sequence goes on along the minus strand of NC_092340.1, from coordinate 85,508,691 downwards.
ATGATTTCACAATAATGTTCATCTGTAGCTAGCTTCAGTTGACATTTCTTTAAACAAATTCTATCAGAATTGTAAAACGAACCAAGTTATGATCACGATTATGATCACTAGCTTTTATACAAAATTGATCATATCAATGATTTTGATTGAGAAATTAAATCGTACATATGTGTTGGGAGTGCGAAGCGAGTTAAACAAGAAATTGAAAAACGAAACTCCTGCTAGAGTGATTCTCGCGACCGCGATAATTATTATTGCGACTGCGAGATTGAACAAATTCGATCAGATGCTAAGAAGAGCACCTCGCGACCGCGAGGTTCATGATCGCGATCTCGAGGTTGTGGCAGACGGGCATAATTTTCTAGAAACGAGTTTTCTTGTTCGCTAAGTAGTTTCCTTGTTGATTGTTTCCTATTTAAACATCCAATTATAACTCATACATGTATCCACGAAAATTATCAATAAAAGAACGCTCTTTTTTGGCCGAAGATTAAAGTAATCATCCGTGATCACATATAACCTCGTTAAATTCTCTTGTCTTTATTGTTTTTGCTAGTTTTTTCGTATACATCAACTATTTTCGTTTATTGTCAGTGGGTTTGATAACCTAGGGTTATCAAGTCTTGTTAGGGCTCACGTGCTTTATTCCTAACAAGTGGTATCAGAGCTTCGGTTCGGTTTCACGGAAACAATGGCGGAAAAGAGCGATGTGAAGATTGATAAGTTTGATGGGAATGATTTTAGCTTTTGGAAGATGCAAATTGAAGATGTGCTCTATCAAAAGAAGATTTACCAACCGTTGAAGGGTGTTAAACCGGAAGAGATGACTCAATGAGAGTGGGAGTTGTTAGATAGGCAAGCCCGACGTGTTGTTTGACTTTCTCTGGCCAAGTACGTTGCTTACAGCATCGTGGTTGAAATCACAATGGCGGGTTTGATTGCGGCGTTATCTAACATGTATGAAAAAGCCATCCACTTTGAACAAGGCTTTCTTGATTTGGCAGGCAATTGGTGAATGATAGAATGATGGAGGGTTCCTCCGTGGCGGATCATGTTAACGAATTTAATTCGATTTTAACTCGGTTGAAATCGGTGAATATTAAATTCGATGATGAGATTGTGGCCTTTTTTTTCTATCTTCATTGCCCGATAGTTGGGCCGGTACGGTAACGGTGGTGAGTGGTTATTCAGGAACTACTAAGTTAACTTTTGAAGGAATCCGGGATTTTATTCTTAGCGAATGTATTCGTAGGAAAGATTCGAATGGAAGTTCGGGTTCAGTTCTAAGTGTTACTCAGGGAAGAGCTAGGTCAAGAAGTCCATCAAGGAGCAAGAACGTGGTGTGTTGGATTTGTCAACAAGTTAGTCACTATAAGTCAAAGTGCCCGATTCATAAGTTGGGTGGGAGCGTATCGACTATGGTGATTGAAGATGCGTTGATGTGCCCGAGTCATAAGTTGGGTGGAAGCGTATCGACTATGGTGATCGAAGATGCGTTGATGTGCCAAAAAGAAGTTCTTGACGAATCTTGGGTTTAAGATTCGGGTGCCTCGTATCATGTCACCCCATACATGAACGAGATGGTGAACTTCAAGGAATACTCCGGTAAGGTTCGAGTTACGAATGGGAGTACACTTGATATTGCAGGTATTGATGATCTCGTGGTTAGACACTTGAATTGTGCTTGGATCTTGAGGAATGTGCAATTCGTTCCAAGCTCAAGAGTCGGTTGATTTCGGTTGGGCAATTGGATGACGATAATTGTCATGTTCTATTTGGAGTTCAAAAGTGGGTAGTGTTTAAGGGAGATTATGTGGGTGATCGCGGGTTTAAAAGGGGAACCATATATATGGTTGAAGTTCCTAAGGAGGAATGGCTAGTGATTTTGTGGATGTCAAAAGTCCTAGCATGCTAATGCTTTCCGGTATTGTTGAGGGATCTTGTTTGAGTAGAAGCTCAAAGGAAGTTGAAGCTAGTGGAAATTCGCATCGAATTGGGTACACTAGAGCTTTCGGTACTTCGGGTAGATCTTCTCCAATGGCAACTTTGTTGCGGTTAACCGAGGATGATTACTAAGAGGTTTTCTTAAGAGTCATGGTTAATGATACATCCGTACATTGTGAGTTGGCTCGGGATGAAAAATCGGGTTTTTCAAAAGACGTGCGCACGTATGTGGTTGGTGTTCCAATGGTGAAAGCAAAGGCGGTTATGTGGAAGATCAATGGTGTGATTGCGTTCTCACACGTCTGCCTTGATGGTGTTAGTCACATGTTTCTTCTACCGGCGGGTTTATTCTTTGTATGAAAGATGAATCGGGTGGATGGATTTTTGTACTGGTGGATCACTTAGGCGATGAGGTTAATTGGTTCGGGTGAGACTCAAACGACCTGTTATCCCCAAGACTAAGGAGGTAGGTGCCATAGCCAAAGAGAAGTTCTTGTTTCCCATGCTATAACAAAAGGGTCGAATTATGTCATACCCCGCCAGAATCCATCCTACGGCGTATTAACCAATGATCCCACAGTAATGGTTACGCCCTCTATATGAGACATTTTCCAAAAGTATTCACATTTATTATTGTTTGAAAATTTTGACTCGTAAACGTAAATCCCGTTGAACCATTACAAACCATAAGTCATGTGATAATAAATAGCAACATTAAGTTTAAAAAAAATTTAAATGCAAATAAACAAATGTCCGAATAAAAGCTAGACTCCAGTAGCAATAATGCATGCGACCTCATCGCAAACAGCAGAAGCAATTCATATAAGTACCTGAGATAAAGCATGCAAAAAGGGTCAACATAAATGTGACACCGCCATTTTTTTTAAATACGTGGCGGAAGCATTTATTTATTAATTACCAAATACACTTTAACAGTGTCACGTAATCATAACAAAATACATGTTTTAAACGGAAAAGACATAATTACATTCGGTTTACAAAAGAACACAATTCATATGATAAAAGACTTCATCAGAGTTAAACACTGTCAAACATAACATTGGCATGCCCGTCTTCTCCCAAAAGCAATATTTACAAAGCTACAACCTACAGGGAGGAGATGGAGGGGAATTAGCACGAAGCTAAGTGAGTACGACTAACTACAGGCAATAGTATACAGGAACCGTCATAATAATCATGTCACAAAATCTAACACATAAACATCACCCAAGTGCCGTCTACAGAGACTCTGGCAGCTCGGCCAAACCATTAACCATCAGCTGATCGGACTGGGGCTTTGTAACAACCCTCACTTTTCGACTTCTAAATTTACTGAATTAACCCTAGGGTTATCTGCCTGACTATATGTATTAAGGGTTGTTATATACAATTAAATATTGACCGAATAGTAATTTTTAGCAACAATGTACGCTTAAATAAATAATATATTATTAATTTATATAATTTGACATAATTTAACTAAGTATATAAACTTTGTATCACTTTTATTATTTAGTTAATGTATTATATATTTAACTATATAATAAATCCAATTATATATAAATGTAATAATATTTACAAACTTACTAAAACTATAGTTTAATAATTATGATAATTATTATTAAAAATACAAAGTACCAAATTATTTATTATTTTTATGCAAAATTTGTATTTATTAAAAAAATATATTATTGACAAATACTCTTGGAAAAAGCACTAAATCAATTTGTTTATTTATATATAAAAAAAGAAATCCTTAAAATAAATGAATTAAAAAATAAATAGATAAATAAATTACTTTTTAATTAAAAATTATAATGGAAAAACTACTTTTATTATTTTATTTTGTGCATTATCCCATGACCTAACATTTAATACTTTTGAATTTTAAAATCCCATTAAAAATTAAAATATTTCTTTTTCTTTTAATTATTTTATTCTTTTTACCTAATTTTTTCAAGTATAAATACCCCTCATTTCTCATTCAAACTCACACCAAAATTTCTCTCATTCTCTCTTTGAAGAATTACTACTAGTAAGTATTCTTTTCTTACTTTTTATTTTTACTTTTTACTTTTACTTTTTTACTTTTTACTTTTTACTTCGATTATTATTTTTACCGAAACATGTAAATAATGTTATAAATTATATGCAATTAAAAATAAAATAAATAACATGTGTACACTATTACTATTACTAGCACCTATAACCTACTACTTATATTGTAACATAAAAACATTTTGGGATATGTATTAGAGATGTATAGATCTTCGAACTTTTTTGACGAATGGTTTCTACGAGATTCTAGGCAGAGGGTTTGGATTTCCGATTTAAAGGGTCCTATAGCTCAAGCCCCTAGATCTGAATTGGCCATTCGAAGGGAAAGGGGTGATTGGAAGCTTATCTAATACGACAAGTATCCTAAAATGGAAAACACTCTTTAAGTAGAAACTCTCTAGTCATAGAAACTTACTAGAATAAGGAACCTACTAAAATAAGAAACTTTCTAAAAATGGAAACTTTCTAAAAGTAGAAACTTACTAGGAATAGAAACTTAGTAAAATAAACTATACTTAAACACATACTTAAACTTAAACATGGGCAAAACACTTAACTACTCTTAAATGTCAATAGGTTGACTTTCCTGCTCACTCGTTCAACTCTCTATTTCGAGGAATAACCCTCTCTCTACTTACTAAGGTGAATTCATAGCCCCTCTTTATTGCTAGCAAACTTACTTACTTTACTTGGGGTGAGACACATGCTGTTTTTACTTTTTACAATTTAGACACAAGTAGCAAACTGTTAAACTATGCTATACTCGGCTATGTCCGACTAAGTCCCTACAGTGATATTTTTAATTGCTGCTGCATGCTTAATTATTGGGGGTAGGCCTATCGGGAGTAACGTCCCCGATACATTTGACTAAGTCTTTGTATTACTTGATAATGAAATTAAACCGACAAGGACAGACACAACTTGTCATGGGGCAAACTTGAACGTTTAGTCTAAATATCACGCTTTGGCATAACTTTTTGATCCTGTGGGAGATCAACTTTACAAACTAAATCTTGTGGTCTAAAAAAACGGTCAAACTTTCGTTAAACCTATGAACTTCACTCAACCTTTTGGTTGACACTTTAGCATGTTTTGTCTCAGGTGCTGTTTGATTCAAGCTTACTTATCTACTGCTTATGTGATGCTACTTGGACATAGGATCTAGAGATTATCGCATTTATTACTATTGCATTTAAACATTTACTTTACTCCTTTGTAACGACATTTCATTTTCCGCTGCGTACTCCATAAACTTTAACTTTCTCATTTAGTATTGTTCTCGTTATTATAATATGTTGGTATATTTTGATATTAAGTCACATTTCGCCCAGGCCCTAACTTGGGGGTGTGATAGATTGGTATCAGAGCATAACCAGACTGTTATAGAGAACTAGGATTGCATTTTTGTGTATGCCTTATGTGTTAGCTAGGGTGCCTTAGCAATCTAGGAAACTATAACCTTTCCTGCCTTAGACTTAAAGCACTTAGGATTACCTTATAATCTTAACAACCTTGCTTTGATAATCTTGGCTTAAAATACTAATCAAAGTCTCTTTTCCAATGTTAGGATGTCTAATTTTCATCAAACGAACAAAATGACTCTTTTCAAGCCTACCGAAGAAGATACTAAAGGGTCTTCCACTGAAAGACCAGCCCAAAGTCTACTTTATGGCTTTGTTGGTCCTCGTTCACCAAACTATAGTCCGGATACTTTACCTAATTCTCCCGATCACTACCCGACCCCGAAAACTGAAGACAAGGGGAAACGTCCTGAGGAAACTGGTCTGTCAAGGAAAAGAGTTCGATCTTCTTCTTATAATGATGCTGCTAAGTATGAGGGTTTGCTTCGCCACATGGCGAGAGTGGAGGTCCGTATGGATGAGAAGGACCGCGAAATTAAGAAGTTGGTGGAGGAAAATGTTGAACTAAGAAAAGAATTAAGGCTCCTAAAGTACGAGAAAGAACGCAACACTCGTTAGGGAAAGCAATCACTTGCTCATCTCCAGGAGGATGTTAACTTCTGAATGAAAATGGAGAGAAGCCGAGTCGACAAGCTACTTGCCCTAAGGGAATACGACATCAATGCCATTAACAGTCGTGTTACCAACCTTTATGACAATCTCGAATATCTCTACGAAAAGCAAAAAGGGAAGAACGAGCGATATGATAAGTTTATCAAAGAGTCTCTCTACTCTCAAACAGTAAGGTTAGAGAAACTTGTGAAGAATAACATGGAAAAAGTGATGAAGCAGTTTGAGGATGAAAAGAAGAGATATGAAGATTATTTCAATCTTAATAATCTTTAGTTATCTTTCCTATTTTTCAATCTATGTAAAGGCTATGCCTTAAAACTATTTCTAATTCTGAATCGTGTATTAAGGCTTATTTAATGCCTAGTTCCTTAATAAAATAAAGTGTTTTATTTATATCATGTGTTACGATAAAACTGTTCATGTTCCATTGGGAAATGGAGAGACTCTCATCATCCAAGGTGAAAAGAGTGGTTCCAATCTCAACATCATCTCCTGTATTAAAACTCGCAAATACCTTAAGAAAGGTTATCCAGCTATTCTAGCTCACGTTAAGATGATTGAATCGAAAGAGAAGCGCATTGAAGATGTACCAGTGGTTAAAGACTTTCCCGATGTATTTTCCGAAGATCTTCTTGGTCTTCCACCTCCTCGATAAGTTGAATTTCAAATTGATTTAACTCCTGGTGCTGTTCCTATTGCTAAAGCGCCGTATCGTTTAGCACCCTCCGAGATGAAGGAATTATCCAACCAGCTCCAAGAACTATTGGATAAAGGTTTCATTTGTCCAAGCTCGTCCCCATGGGGAGCTCCTATTCTATTTGTTAAAAAGAAGGATGGTACGTTAAGGATGTGCATTGATTACCTCGAACTTAACAAGCTTACTATCAAGAACCGTTATCCGTTGCCGTGTATTGATGATCTATTCGACCAACTTCAAGGGTCAAGCGTCTATTCAAAGATCGATTTGAGATCTGGTTATCACCAACTCCAAGTCAAGGAATCCGATATTCCTAAGACTGCTTTTCGTACTCGATATGGACATTATGAATTCTGTGTCATGCCTTTTGGTTTGACCAATGCTCCTGCCGTTTTCATGGATCTCATGAACCGTGTCTGCAAACCTTATCTCGATAAATTCGTCATTGTTTTCATTGATGACATTTTGATCTAGTCCAAGAGTGAGAAGGAACATGAGCAACATCTGCGCGTGATTCTTGAACTCTTACGAAAGGAACAACTCTACGCTAAGTTTTCTAAGTGCGAGTTTTGGCTCAAAACCGTACAATTCATCAGACACGTTGTTGATAGTAATGGAATACATGTCGATCCAGCTAAGATTACCGCTATCCAGAACTGGGAGATACCAAAGAATGCGAAGCATATTCGTCAATTTTTGGGACTTGCCGGTTATTATCGGAGATTCATAAAGGATTTTTCCCTTCTTGCCAAACCTCTTACGAAACTAACTCAAAAAGGGAAGAAGTTTGAGTGGTCCGAAGAACAGGAATCTGCTTTCAAGATTCTGAAAGAGAAGTTGACCACAGCCCCGATTCTATCTTTACCTGAAGGTACTGACGATTTTGTTGTTTACTGCGATGCCTCAAAGCAAGGCTTTGGTTGTGCTTTAATGCAACGTGAAAAGGTTATTGCCTACGCATCTAGACAGTTGAAGAAACACGAAGAGAACTACACCACACATGACCTTGAGTTAGGTGCCGTGGTATTTTCATTAAAGATATGGAGACATTATTTGTATGGTACCCATTTTACGGTGTACACTGATCATAAAAGTCTTCGACACATCTTTGATCAAAAATAGCTGAACATGAGGCAAAGCCGATGGCTCGAGTTATTGAACGATTATGACTGTAAGATGGAATATCATCCTGGCAAGGCAAACGTAATTGCCGATGCCCTTAGTCGAAAAGACGATGTTAAACTTGTTCGTGCCTTAAACCTGAAAATCAAATCAAATCTTATATCACGAATCTGCGAAGCTCAACTGGAAGCTATTAAACCAAAACTTATCGAAGGTGAAAGACCTATCGGTTTTGAGAACCAACTTCAAGTGAAAGCTAATGGTACACGGTACTTTGGCAATAGAATTTGGGTTCCTCGTTTCGGTAATCTCCGTGAACTAGTCTTGGATGAAGCTCATAAGACTAGATATTCTATTCATCCCGGTTCCAGTAAAATGTATCACGATGTGAAGCAATTCTACTGGTGGCCTAATATGAAAGCCGACATTGCTACTTATGTTATTAAGTGTCTTACTTGATTGAAGGTCAAGGCCGAACATCAAAAGCCTTCTGGTCTGTTGACACAACCCGATATTCCGCAGTGGAAGTGGGAGTGCATCACTATGGACTTTGTTACTAAGTTACCTAAGACTTCGAACGGTAACAATACTATTTGGGTCGTAGTTGATCGTCTTACTAAATCTGCTCATTTCTTACCGATCAAGGAAATCGACAAGATGGAGAGATTAGCACAGCTTTATATTAAAGAAATCGTCTCGCGTCATGGTGTTCCTATCTCGATTATTTCTGATCGCGACAGTCGATTTGTTTCTAGATTCTGGAAAACTTTACAATCTGCTCTTGGAACTCAACTCGAAATAAGTACAGCCTATCATCCTCAAACTGATGGTCAAAGTGAACGAACCATTCAAACATTGGAAGATATGCTTCGCGCTTGTGTTATCGACTTCGGCAAAGGCTGGGATAGACATATGCCTTTGGTTGAATTTTCTTATAACAACAGTTATCACTCTAGCATTAAAGTTGCACCTTTTGAAGCTCTATATGGACGGAAGTGTAGATCCCCTCTATGTTGGGATGAACTTGAGGACAGACATTTAACTGAACCTGAAATTATTCACGAAACTATCGAAAAGATCGTTCAAATCAAGCAACGTTTAGAAACTGCCCGTAGCCGACAGAAGAGTTATGCCGATAAGAAACGAAAGGACATCGAATACCAAGTTGGAGACAAAGTCATGTTGAAAGTATCCCCTTGGAAAGGTGTTGTCCGTTTCGGTAAACGAAGTAAACTCAGTCCACGATATGTTGGACCTTTCACAATCACTGAAAGAATTGGTCCCGTGGCATATCGATTAGAACTACCAACCGAACTCAGTCAAGTACATGATGTGTTTCATGTCTCAAATCTTAAATGGTGTATTGCTGATGACACTCTCGTTATTCCTTTGGATGACATTCGCATTGATGATAAAATGCACTTCATAGAGGAACCCGTAGAAGTCATGGACCGATCTGCTAAACGCTTAAAACAAAGCACCATACCTATTGTTAAGATCCGTTGGAATTCACGACGTGGCCCCGAGTATACCTGGGAACGTGAAGACTAAATGAAACAGAAATATCCCCATCTCTTCTCAACCGCTGATGCATCCGAGAAGTCTACCTAAAACTTCGGGACGAAGTTTTTATTAACGGGGAGGTACTGTAACAACCCTCACTTTTCGACTTCTAAATTTACTGAATTAACCCTAGGGTTATCTGCCTGACTATATGTATTAAGGGTTGTTATATACAATTAAATATTGACCGAATAGTAATTTTTAGTCAACAATGTACGCTTAAATAAAAAATATATTATTAATTTATATAATTTGACATAATTTAACTAAGTATATAAACTTTGTATCACTTTTATTATTTAGTTAATGTATTATATATTTAACTATATAATAAATTCAATTATATATAAATGTAATAATATTTACAAACTTACTAAAACTATAGTTTAATAATTATGATAATTATTATTAAAAATACAAAATACCAAATTATTTATTATTTTTATGCAAAATTTGTATTTATTAAAAAAATATATTATTGACAAATACTCTTGGAAAAAGCACTAAATCAATTTGTTTATTTATATAAAAAAAAGAAATCCTTAAAATAAATGAATTAAAAAATAAATAAGTAAATAAATTACTTTTTAATTAAAAATTATAATGGAAAAACTACTTTTATTATTTTATTTTGTGCATTATCCCATGACCTAACATTTAATACTTTTGAATTTTAAAATCCCATTAAAAATTAAAATATTTCTTTTTCTTTTAATTATTTTATTCTTTTTACCTAATTTTTTCAAGTATAAATACCCCTCATTTCTCATTCAAACTCACACCAAAATTTCTCTCATTCTCTCTTTAAAGAATTACTACTAGTAAGTATTCTTTTCTTACTTTTTATTTTTACTTTTTACTTTTACTTTTTTACTTTTTACTTTTTACTTTTTACTTCGATTATTATTTTTACCGAAACATGTAAATAATGTTATAAATTATATGCAATTAAAAATAAAATAAATAACATGTGTACACTATTACTATTACTAGCACCTATAACCTACTACTTATATTGTAACATAAAAACATTTTGGGATATGTATTAGAGATGTATAGATCTTCGAACTTTTTTGACGAATGGTTTCTACGAGATTCTAGGCAGAGGGTTTGGATTTCCGATTTAAAGGGTCCTATAGCTCAAGCCCCTAGATCTGAATTGGCCATTCGAAGGGAAAGGGGTGATTGGAAGCTTATCTAATACGACAAGTATCCTAAAATGGAAAACACTCTTTAAGTAGAAACTCTCTAGTCATAGAAACTTACTAGAATAAGGAACCTACTAAAATAAGAAACTTTCTAAAAATGGAAACTTTCTAAAAGTAGAAACTTACTAGGAATAGAAACTTAGTAAAACAAACTATACTTAAACACATACTTAAACTTAAACATGGGCAAAACACTTAACTACTCTTAAATGTCAATAGGTTGACTTTCCTGCTCACTCGTTCAACTCTCTATTTCGAGGAATAACCCTCTCTCTACTTACTAAGGTGAATTCATAGCCCCTCTTTATTGCTAGCAAACTTACTTACTTTACTTGGGGTGAGACACATGCTGTTTTTACTTTTTACAATTTAGACACAAGTAGCAAACTGTTAAACTATGCTATACCCGGCTATGTCCGACTAAGTCCCTATAGTGATATTTTTAATTGCTGATGCATGCTTAATTATTGGGGGTAGGCCTATCGGGAGTAAAGTCCCTGATACATTTGACTAAGTCTTTGTATTACTTGATAATGAAATTAAACCGACAAGGATAAAAACAACTTGTCATGGGGCAAACTTGAACGTTTAGTCTAAATATCACGCTTTGGCATAACTTTTTGATCGTGCGGGAGATCAACTTTACAAACCAAATCTTGTGGTCTAAAACAACGGTCAAACTTTCGTTAAACCTATGAACTTCACTCAACCTTTTGGTTGACACTTTAGCATGTTTTGTCTCAGGTGCTGTTTGATTCAAGCTTACTTATCTACTGCTTATGTGATGCTACTTGGACATAGGATCAAGAGATTATCGCATTTATTACTATTGCATTTAAACATTTACTTTACTCCTTTGTAACGACATTTCATTTTCCGCTGCGTACTCCATAAACTTTAACTTTCTCATTTAGTATTGTTCTCGTTATTATAATATGTTGGTATATTTTGATATTAAGTCACATTTTGCCCAGGCCCTAACTGGGGGTGTGATAGGCTTACCAGAAGTTCCTCCACCACCGTATTGTATATATATAATCCACACACGACGGATGCGTCATTCACATATATATACACCACGATTGTCTAGGCCACCACATGAGGAACCCAACCCGCAGTTAATCTCTCCTACCGAGGCCACCACACAATAGGGACACACTGGGCTCCAGCAGACAAGCATCAACCAACATGCAGTCATCACAATGTACTAACTAACTGTATCAGTAAGTATAGCTAACAAGCATGGCAATCATAATATAACATGCTACTCTATACTATGTTCTCCAGTTAGTCCCACTCACCGATTACCAGCAAATGAGAAGGTGTTCAGCTGTCTAATCACTGAACCTTCTCTTTCTCCTTTTCTCCTGAGAAAGACATATACACAAGTTAGTTATTATGTCTCGATAACAACCCGACAATAAAACAATAATACCAAATACCAACACTTAAGCACTTAACAACTGGTTCACCAACTGTACAAGTAACACCCTCACTCGTATGTTCGAGAACACTCAACCGCACGGGTGACAACTTACTCGTACGTTTGGTCTATGACTGAACACCCATCAATGGATTAAATGATCTGTACGGTTCATCACACTCGTGACCAGTGACTCGTACGAGTTACATCTCAACTGTACGTATCATCTTAACCAAAAAAATAGTTCTCCATATCCACTCACTCGCACGGTTCATGACACAGTTGACCACCCCAACGGTACGAGTGAAGGCTCACTCGTGCGAGTGATGAAGAACAGTAGCAACAGTTGTTTATACGGGTTTCCACTCAAAATGTACAACATAAACATCAATACATACAGTAAATTAACACATATCATCATATATTCACTATATGATAAGCCTACATCATAAACTCAATCAATAACGACACTAAACAAATACAAAACAAGACATACACAATAAAATCCCTTCTTCTGACCAAAATGAAGTTTGATCTAGCTTTTTAAAACCTTATCATTGTAAAGTAAACTTCAAGATGAGTCCAACGATAGTTTATTCATTGAAAACGGAGTTATGGTTTGAAAGTTACATCCTTTTCAATTTTACCAAAAACTGACCAGTGCTCACTCGCGCGAACGAGACCGCACTCGTGCGAGTGAGTCCTCAACCACGTGGTTGAGCCTCAAACACATGGTCACTCGTACGAGTGACCTGTTAGAAGTGTGGGAGCTGTTTGAACATTCCAGCTCGCTGATTTTTGCCATTTTGGCTCAAAAACTCGATTTTTGCAAGATCTAACACCAAAACCACTTCCAAAACATCATATAAACTATATAAAACATATTTCTAACATCAATTGAATATATCAAACACTATAGATCAAGAATCAAGCTTAATTTCATCAAAAACCCATATGAACACAAAAACCCAATTTGATCAAGAATCACTACATGAATATATGAGAAGCTTACCTTAAAATGATCAAAAATCACTGAGAACAAGAACATATGATTAATTTGAGCTCTAGATCAAAGATTCAAGATTAGGATTTGATTAGGTGAAGGAGATGAAGGTACGTGTGTGTGTGGAAAAATCTAGAAATTGGAGGAAGAACACAGTACACTAGCCACTTAATTTAGGTTAATTCCTACACTGTGCGATACATGGGTATTTATCAGTTATCTAATAACTTTCGTACATCATTTAGCAACCCAAACAGAGTCCAAATTAAATAAACAAACCTGTTCTATGACCCTTGTCACAAACTGGTCCTAACCACATCATCAAATAATAAAATAAAAATGTTAAATTAAAATAAAAGCATATAATAACACAATATAAACTTAAGGGCAAACTAGTAATCTTACAACTAGGCCCACTTGAGGATGTTACAAATCTTTCCTCCTTAAGAAGATTCCGTCCTCGGAATCTGGTCAAGGTCAAACAACTGGGGATAGCGCGCCCTTATTAACTCCTCGGTTTCCCATGTCAAGTTAGAACCTAAACTGTGCTACCATTCGACTAATACCATTGGAATATGCTTCTTTCTTAACTTAGTGACTTTCTTGTCAACAATTCTAATTGGCTCTTCTACTAGTTTCTTAGTCAAATCAACTTTTAAATCTTTCAACGAAAAAATTTGACTTTCATCATCTACTTTACACTTTCTCAAATAACACACATTGAATGTGTTGTGAATTCCTGCTAACTCTGAAGGAAGATCTAAAACTACCGTCTAATCGTTCAAAATTTCTATGATCAGAAATGGCCCAATAAACCTAGGCGCTAATTTACCACGTTTACCAAATCTGATCACCCCTTTCCACGGCGAAACTTTCAAATACACACGATCTCCTACATTAAATATCACTGGATGTATGCGCGGATCAGCATACATCTTTTGTCGATCTCTGGCTGCTTTTAACTTCTCCCGTGTAATTTCGACCTTTTCTGCGGTTATCTGAACAATTTTGGGACCTGCAAATTGTTTCTCACCCGCCTCTAACCAATATGTCGGAGTTCTACACTTACGGCCATACAACATTTCATATGGCGGCATTCCAATACTCGAATGATATGAATTGTTGTAAGCAAACTCTATCAGTGGAAGATGCGAATCCCAAGAACCGCCGTATTCCAAGACACACGCTCTCAACATATCTTCTAGTGTCTGAATTGCACGTTCACTTTGACCGTCTGTTTGTGGGTGATAAGCTGTACTTAGATTCACACGTGTACCCAGATTCTGCTGCAAACTGTTCCAGAAGTTGGATACAAAACTAGTATCCCTGTTGGAAACTATTGACAACAGTACACCATGTCGACTAACGATTTCTTTCAAGTACAACTCTGCCAAATCACTCAAAGAAGCTGTTTCACGAGTAGCTAAGAAGTGTGCACTCTTGGTTAAACGATCCACTATCACCCAGATCATGTCATGTCCTTTCTGGGTTCGGGGTAACTTCGTTACAAAATCCATCGTTATATGATCCCATTTCCACTGCAGAATTTCTAGCTGTCGTAGAGATCCATACGATTTCTGATGTTCTGCCTTAACTTGGCACAAATATGACATTTTTCAAAAATAACCTGCAACATCTGTCTTCATTGTAGGCCACCAATACAAAGTTTTCAAATCTCTATACATCTTAGTACTACCTGGATGCACTGTCAATCTTGATTTATGCGCTTCTGTAAGGATTAAATCCCTCAAATCTTCAAGCATAGGCACCCAAATTCGGTCTTTATAGGTCTTAAATCCTCTAGAATCATTGCATAGGTCAAATTTTCTTTTAGTCATTTGCTCAGTCTTTAGGTTTTCATCATTCAATGCTGCTAATTGAACTGTTTTCAATCGATCGATCAAGTCTGAATGTAACACCCTGATTTTTTTTATTTTTTTTAAATCACAGCGGAAGACTGAATTTACCTAAATAACCTTAGTTAATATTTACAACTATAGTTAAGAAACCAACTTAGTTAATATTCAATACAGCTTTGCAAAACAATGGTGTTACGTAAAATATTTCAAAATCTGACAACATCAGAGTTCGGCTAATAGTCAAACATGTCTTCAGCCCGTCCGTAACACCCATCCTAATCAGCAGTACCTAAACCTGCAAGGGTGGAAAATGTGGGGGAATTAGCACACAGCTAAGTGAATGGATTCTATCTAACAGACCAAGCATAATTAACTGGACATGCAAGGGATCACAATTATGCCAACGTCCTGAACTAGCATATAACAATAAATGACAATATGAGGATCGGCGGCTTGTACGAGCACACGACTTAGTTGATCAAGCTACAGTCTACCGATAGTCCGCTTTACTGATTCCACTGCATAACCATCCAGACGCAACACATTCGTCCTTCTATGCTATACTGAACAATCAGTAACTCATGACCCGACCAGGCTACCACTGTCGACCTCACATCAAACCTACCTTGCTGCCTCGGAGGATTCCCAACCTTGCTGCCTCGGTTGGTGTCAAACTAACAGTGCGCACATAAGATCACAAATAAACAGTCATGCAATTGTCCTAACTAGCATGGAAATATCTAACTATGTATGGTAATCATACAGAATATAAACATAATATAAAAAGTCTGAACAAGTAGCGTGGCAGCTACTTAATACTCTATCCGGAGATAGACCCACTCACCAATTAGCAGCAACTCTCAGATTCTGACTACTGAGCTTTCTCCTTATCTTTTCCACCTGAGAATGGACATAACGCAGTCAGTAATAATGTCTTGATAACAAACCAACAACAAGACAATAACATCAATAAACAAGCACTTGAACACTTATATACCTGACCAGTCAACCGTACGAGTGACACTCACCCGTACGTTTGAGGAACCTCAACCATGTGGTTGACTCCTCACTCGTACGCTTGGTCCTTGGTTAAATATCCAATTAAACAACAGTAGATCCGTACGGTTGACCGCCTCAACCGTATGAGTGAAATCTCACTCGTGCGAGTGAAGAATCACTCGTGTGAGTGACAAAGAATATCAATAGCAACATGTAATGACATATTCCAATCTATATTCATCATATATTCTTTTATTCATAAGCCTATATCAAGAATTCAACCCATAATAACATATTAACGCATGCTCACTAGACACACACGCTAATACCTCTATTTCTGACTCAAATAAATTTCGATATAGCTTCTAAAAAGATTTCCATTGGATAGGATTTTTCATTACGATTCCAACGATACTTGATTCATCAAAAACGGAG
Organism: Rutidosis leptorrhynchoides; assembly: GCF_046630445.1. Lineage (NCBI taxonomy): Eukaryota > Viridiplantae > Streptophyta > Magnoliopsida > Asterales > Asteraceae > Rutidosis > Rutidosis leptorrhynchoides. The sequence continues at coordinate 85,492,347 of NC_092340.1, read as the reverse complement.
TTACGGTTTGAAAGTTATGACCAAAACAAGTTTCCACAAACCGGACCCAGTGCTCACACGTGTGACTGAGGCCTCACTCGTGCGAGTGAGCCCTCACACGCGTGGTTGACCCTCAAAAGTGTGGTCACTCGTACGAGTGACCTGTCCCTCGTGTGGGAGCTGAAGAACAGCTCCTGCACGCTGATTTCGCGTTTTTGGCCCAAAAACTCGATTTTTGCAAGTTCTAACCTCAAAACCACTTGAAAAACATCATATAAACTATATAGCAACTATTACTAACATCAATTAAGCATCACAAACACAAAACATGAAGATTCAAGCTTAATTTCATCAAAAACCCACTTTGCACCCCAAACCTAATTTCTAAGAATTAAATCACGAATTCAAGCACACAAACCTGGATTAATGATCACAAAAATGATATAAATCAATCCTTAAAGCCTCTTGATTCTATTTCAAGCTTGGATTAGATTAGGGTTTCAAGGTGAAAGAGTTTAGGTGCGTACTAGTATTGAGAATTCTCTAGAAATGAGAAGAATAAAGCATATTTTACCCTCTAAATGGGTTATAAACCCATACCCCATTACACACGGGTATTTACCAGTTATCTAAAATCTTTCGTACCTCGTTAGGAGGCCCTAACGAAGTCCAAATTAAACAAATGAACCTGTTCTGTGACCCTTGTCACAAACTGGTCTTAACTACATAATCAATTAATAATAAACATATTATTAAAATAAAAGCATATTTTAAACACAAATATAAACCTCAGGGCAATTAAGTAATCTTACATCTAACCCCGGTTTCAGTCTGTTATAAATCCACCCTCCTTAAAAAGATTCCGTCCTCGGAATCTGGTCATTCATAGTCACAAGGGTAAAGGTAACAACCATCCTCATCAATGGTCACATCGAGAACCAAATCAAAACACATATTACTGCTACATGCACTACCTAAGTAGGTTCATTACTCAACAAGTCTTCTCAATTGGCAACTCAACATCCAACTTTATCAAATTGAACTCTTACTGTCACCGAGTTAAACACCAACTTTTCAATTACGATTACCATCAAATGGTCAATTCTGACATAAGTTGGTCCACTATTTCCATTTACCCAACACAACAGTTAGACAATCTATCACACGATTGCCTACAGTATCACACTAGTCCTTTTTCTAAGTAATCACATACCAACAATCAGACGTATACCAAAAACTACGCAAGTCATTTTCTACCCGAGTGTTTAAGTTAAAAGGATAACGATCCATCAATTCTACTTAAATTACGATTAGCACCATTCCAACATGAGAAAACTCATAAACAATACATCGACCCGTCATCAATCTAATAAATTTCCACAAAGTGAGTCATATTTAGTTTCTATTTACCTACTAAATTCTAGAATCATAGGTAACTGTCCATTATTTAGCCCATCAATTTATAATAAAAATCTGGTTTCTATGGTGTTTTATGAAAAGTCCACGTTAAAACTGACATTGCACACCAATTCTTGTAGATACCATCGGTAATCCACCTATAAACCATCTAATCAAACCTTTCAGTCAGGTTCTCGAGTTTACTCATAAGATGGCTCCATAAAATTTTCCAATTCTGTCGTTCCATGTCATCAATTTGTTGCCATCGTCTCACATGAAAACACAATATCAACACTAATTTCCTCACAATAACAGTACTAATTTCATTGAAATTACCCAAATCTATAATCAAATACCCATTCTCAACCCGGTATTTGAGAATTTTATCATATTTCCTGCAACAATGCCGTTATCTACTAAATATTCCATCGACTAGCATATGCCTCTAATCATATCGTCAATAGTACTAATTATTACGAACACAATACTCTCATCACATCTCGCAATTTAACCCTTATTAACTAATAATAAATCAACATCTAGATCCAACACAACGATCGTTACCATGTCTGAAAGGTTAACTTCCTATCAAGTTTTCCTCCAGAAGATAATATTGATCTCAATGTAACTTAAAATTTTCAACCCATTGAAACAATGTTTTCCAATTAATATATCCAATCCCACCTGATCACAACATACAACACTATCGATCAACATCATATCCATCACCTACTGTATCTTCTCCGACTTTCAAAACTACTATATGATTCACTACAATGTATTTTCGTTGGCCAGACGCAATACATTGTCTCAAATCATACTTTCATTTCAAATATCTCGGAGCAAGATCCTAGTCATGTTCATCAGTCTATCCATTACTACGTTCATGAGTCACTGTTAGTTACAACCCACTAACAATAAACAATACCAAAGAACACAAAGTTGAAAGACCTATACTTTAACACACTTTTATAACACTTACTGTTTGTCAACACCTAATTCACTACCACACCATTCTGGGTTCATACTGAAAATCCCACTCTAGTGCTTCTTACAACCTCAGGTTTTCTGAACTATGAAATATCCTGAAGATTAAATATCTAACAACGCTTTCTAACTTAACTGTATAATAACCAGTTCTAATAACATCCAACAGTTCCCAAGAAATCAGTCTTAAATCAATTTTAGCTATACAGTATTGGAAGAGTCAATCTCTGTTTCAAGTTTCACCTAAGGTTAAATCTTTCTTTGGTTAACTTCAATAATGAATCGGTCACTCTGACAGCATATGACAATTTGTAAGAACTCTCAGTTCAAAACACAATCAACCCATAAACATATACTATCTCAAAATAGGTTCAATTATTATTCGCAGACAAATGCTCACGTTAATAATTCCATGATCGTTGAACCTAGATTTACCGATTTTTAAGGTTCCTTAATGCAACAATTAACCAGTTACTACAAGTTAATTTCCCAAAAGATTTTAATCATCAATTGAAGCTATTACACGACTCCCATAACATAAGAATTTATCATGTCAAATCATTCCATCTTATTGACATACTGATCACAATTCCAAACGGGGTCGAACACTCGACATTATCATCGGGTCTTGGCATCTACCCAATACCAACCCCCATTTAAAACAAGGGTTTCCCCTGTTATCTAAAGATAACCCACAGAACACTACTCACAAATCCCAATCATAGTCTAACTCACGCCCGAGACTCAAGGTCAACACACACCCAAAAATTCGGTCCTCAGTCAGGTCAAAGTTCGTCTCTATTTTCCCAAGAGACCAATTCAAGAAAGTCGCCCACATTATTCTAAGAACCACATGAAAGGTCATATCAGGCTACGAAAGGAAGACAGATCCTTTGGATAACCCTACGGATCCTACACAATAAGTCCAATCATACTACGATATCACTAAACTAGTCACACTCAGTGATTCAGTCACAGTCTATTAAGTATATAGACTAATCGCCTCATAAAGTAACTCAATAGAATCCCAATCACTGGTCAATAATTAAGGGGACTACTACCATAATCAGTCCCTACTAGTCACTACGTACATCCCGCCCATCAACTGTAACGGAACAACACCTCATATAAGCCCTATCATAACAATATGTCAGGTTTAGACTAATGCACAATTTACTAAAAGCATGGCAACATGTCACTTAAATTAGATCCCATGCATAACTACACAACATTGCACTTTTCACATATCGCATTTCAGTTCCGACTTACATATCATGAAATCACATAAAACATAACAACATAACGCCATGTTCAAGTTATTCGTCCATAACAAATACACTATCCCCAATTCTGAACTCTACAGGCCACTATGTGTGTCCCGTCTATCAAAAGGAAATATAACTCATATCAACCTTACACAAAAAATATCACATAGAGTTCCATACTCAATATGAAACCAACAGTTATCACTAATCATGGCAAGCATATCTAATGCCATCACATCTGACAAGCCTCAGAGAACATGCCAATCACAAAAATCATGGAACCACGTCAAAGGGAACAGAATCCCAATAATGTTGATGGTAGCTCCAGACATATCTAATGTATCTGGAGCCGTCAAACCATCGACTATTTCTGTTATAGAAATAACAATTACATTACCATGATCCCTACTAATTACAACAGGTTACAAGCACATATAACACATGTATACAATCCAATATTACACTACTAATTACAATAAAGTAATGAGAACGCACCTTCATAAGAAAGAAGACATCTTCTTATCTATCAACACATCGATCCCACCTGCACCCCGGACCCACTCCACTATTGATTACAATCATTGCAGCAATGGTATCCAGAATCAATTTTGATTGTATTGTTCCATCTCATTTATCTTTTTCTTTTGTATCTCGTAACTTCCTTTATCACTGCAACTCATATACATCTTTATCCACTTGATACTTTAATGTGACACTCCTGGCTAATCAAAATCAATCTTGATGTCATCAATGGATCTCTAACAATGCTGAGGGTCAATGAGGCATCTGCAGGATTTGATCGATCTTCATACCTGTCTTATCACATCACTTCACACAAAAACTTAGTAGATAATAGGTTAGTCCTATCACAACTAACACACATACTATCCTGCATTCACTTAACCCCACCCACCGACATGTTTGACTACACTCAAGGTTTGAGAACAAGATACACGCATGTACTTGCTGTCAAACCTATGCTCTGATACCAACTTGTAACACCCTGATTTTTTTTTAAATCACAGCGGAAGACTGAATTTACCTAAATAACCTTAGTTAATATTTACAACTATAGTTAAGAAACCAACTTAGTTAATATTCAATACAGCTTTGCAAAACAACGGTGTTACGTAAAATATTTCAAAATCTGACAACATCAGAGTTCGGCTAATAGTCAAACATGTCTTCAGCCCGTCCGTAACACCCATCCTAATCAGCAGTACCTAAACCTGCAAGGGTGGAAAATGTGGGGAATTAGCACACAGCTAAGTGAATGGATACTATCTAACAGACCAAGCATAAGTAACTGGACATGCAAGGGATCACAATTATTCCAACGTCCTGAACTAGCATATAACAATAAATGACAATATGAGGATCGGCGGCTTGTACAAGCACACGACTTAGTTGATCAAGCTACAGTCTACCGATAGTCTGCTTTACTGATTCCACTGCATAACCGTCCAGACGCAACACATGCGTCCTTCTATGCTATACTGAACAATCAGTAACTCATGACCCGACCAGGCTACCACTGTCGACCTCACATCAACCCTACCTTGCTGCCTGGGTTGGTGTTAAACTAACAGTGCGCACATAAGATCACAAATAAACAGTCATGCAATTGTCCTAACTAGCATGGCAATATCTAACTATGCATGGTAATCATATAGAACATAAACATAATATAAAGAGTTTGAACAAGTAGCGTGGCAGCTACTTAATACTCTATCCGGAGATAGACCCACTCACCAATTACCAGCAACAGCTCAGATTCTGACTACTGAGCTTTCTCCTTATCTTTTCTACCTGAGAATGGATGTAACATAGTCAGTAATAATGTCTTGATAACAAACCAACAACAAGACAATAACATCAATAAACAAGCACTTGAACACTTATCTACCTGACCAGTCAATCATACAATTGACACTCACCTGCACGTTTGAGGAACCTCAACCATGCGGTTGACTCCTCACTCGTACGCTTGGTCCTTGGTTAAATATCCAATTAAATAACAGTAGATCCGTACGGTTGACCGCCTCAACCGTATGAGTGAAATCTCACTCGTGCGAGTGAAGAATCACTCATGTGAGTGACAAGGAATATCAATAGCAACATGTAATGACATATTCCAACCTATATTCATCAAATATTCTTTTATTCATAAGCCTATATCAAGAATTCAACCCATAATAACATATTAACGCATGCTCACTAGACACACACGCTAATACCTCTATTTCTGACCCAAATAAATTTTGTTATAGCTTCTAAAATTTTTACCATTGGGTATAATTTTTCATTACAATTCCAACGATACTTGATTCATCAAAAACGGAGTTACGGTTTGAAAGTTATGACCAAAACAAGTCTCCACAAATCGGACCCTGTGCTCACACGTGTGACTGAGGCCTCACTCGTGCGAGTGAGCCCTCACATGCGTGGTTGACCCTCAAAAGTGTGGTCACTCGTACGAGTGACCTGTCACTCGTGTGGGAGCTGAAGAACAGCTCCTGCACGCTGATTTTCGCATTTTTGGCACAAAAACTCGATTTTTGCAAGTTCTAACCTCAAAACCACTTGAAAAACATCATATAAACTATACAGCAACTATTACTAACATCAATTAAGCATCACAAACACAAAACATGAAGATTCAAGCTTAATTTCATCAAAAACCCACTTTGCACCCCAAACCCAATTTCTAAGAATTAAATCACGAATTCAAGCACACAAACCTGGATTAATGATCACAAAAATGATATAAATCAATCCTTAAAGCCTCTTGATTCAATTTCAAGCTTGGATTAGATTAGGGTTTCAAGGTGAAAGAGTTTAGGTGCGTACTAGTTTTGAGAATTCTCTAGAAATGAGAAGAATAAAGCAGATTTTACCCTCTAAATGGGTTATAAACCCATACCCCATTACACACGGGTATTTACCAGTTATCTAAAATCTTTTGTACCTCGTTAGGAGGCCCCAACGAAGTCCAAATTAAACAAATGAACATGTTCTGTGACCCTTGTCACAAACTGGTCTTAACTACATAATCAATTAATAATAAACATATTATTAAAATAAAAGCATATTTTAAACACAAATATAAACCTCAGGGCAATTAAGTAATCTTACATCTAACCCCGGTTTCAGTCTGTTATACTGAAACTATCTCAATTCTCATAAATCTAACATTTTCGACTGTTTTCTTGCGACTCAGAGCATCTGCGACCACATTCGCTTTTCCCGGGTGGTATTTAATCTCACAATCATAATCTTTAATCAATTCTTGACATCGACGTTGACGCATATTTAATTCTTTCTGCTAAAAGATGTACTGAAGACTCTTATGATCTGTATAGATTTCACAATGAGTACCATACAAATAATGTCTCCAAAGCTTCAAAGCAAACACAACTACAGTTAACTCTAAATCATGAGTAGGGTAGTTTCGTTCGTGATTTTTCAACTATCGTGAAGCATACGCTATGACTTTATTTCTTTACATCAAAACACAACCCATGAAGCGACCCGTCCTAATCCATCCGGACGAAGTCCATATCGATTACAAACAATTCACAATAGTTGGTTACATAGCGAGGTACTTGACCTCTATATGATACAATTTTACAAACATTGCATTTTTTTAAAAGATAAACTTTCATTACATCGAAAGTTGACGGCATGCATACCATTTCATAATATAACCAACTATAATTGACTTAGTAATAATCTTGATGAACTCGACGAATCGAATGCAACGTCTTTTGAAATATGTCATGAATGACTCCAAATAATGTCTCTAAAATGAGCAAATTCACAGCGGAAGATTTCTTTAATACCTGAGAATAAACATGCTTTAAAGTGTCAACCAAAAGGTTGGTGAGTTCATTAGTTTATCAAAATCATTCATTTTCATCATTTTAATAGACCACAAGAATTTCATTTCCAGTTCTCATAAATATACGTCCCATGCATAGAGACAAAAATCATTCATATGGTGAACACCTGGTAACCGACATTAACAAGATGCATATAAGAATATCCCCTATCATTCCGGGAAATCCTTCGGACATGATAATAACAATATCGAAGTACTAAAGCATCCGGTACTTTGGATGGGGTTCGTTAGGCTCGATAGATCTATCTTTAGGATTCGCGTCAATTAGTAAATCAGTTTACTAATTCTTAGGCTACCAAGCAAAAGGTGCATATTCGGCTTCGATCATTCAACGATATAATGTAGTTTCGATTACTTGTGTCTATTTCGTAAAACATTTATAAAAGCGCATGTATTCTTAGTCCCAAAAATATATATTGCAAAAGCATTTAAAAAGTGAGTAATGAAACTCACCATGCTGTATTTTGTAGTAAAAATACATATGACGATACTTAACAACTGAACAATGTAAGGTTGGCCTCGGATTCACGAACCTATATCATTTGTTTAATTATTAACACATATAATTGTAATCGAGCGAGTTTATATAAATTATTATTAATAATATGCTTGTTATATTATATGTTATTTAATTAAATTTAATATATTTAGTTTGTATATTTTATATATACTAATATTTATCTTTCTTTATAACAGGTTATAAATAAAAACTTATACTAGGGTTTTTATATGATAAAAATATATTTATATATAATTTTTATTAATACTTATTATATATTATAAGGTTTATTTGATATATAACTTAGTTGACATTACATCAATATAAATAATATTATATCTTAATATTAAGTAATATTAGTATACTTATGTACTAAATATATTCTTTATATAAATTTCTTTTGTTTACAAAAATAATATTTATAATAATACTAGAATAAGTATAATAATAGAAATAATTTTTTTTTTACTAATAATAATAATAATAATATTAATAATAATAATTATTATAATAACGATCATAACAATAATACTTAGTAATAATAATAATAATGATTAAGGTTTTTGACTATAATTTATAGTATCCTTTTTATCATGTTTATTTCATAATACCAATATCGTTCTTAATACTTAATATCTTAATCATGTCTTTAAGCGTAATAATGATCATATTACTCTTATATAGATCATAAAAATGTTCATGAGCATATTAAGTTCATATCTATACTTATCAATACAATGTAATTATATTCCTTTTATCATATTTTATCTAATCATAAACATAATCATAATAATATTAATAATAATAATAATAATAATAATAATAATAATAATAATAATAATAATAATAATAATAATAATAATAATAATAATAATAATAATAATACTCATACCTAATAATAGTAAAAATAATAATATTTATAATACTAATTGATAATACTAATAATAACAATAATGATATTATCATTAATTTGATTAATGATATAAATAATCGTTTTATTATTGATTGTGATAATATCACATAACATGGTAACACTAATTAATAATAATAATAATAATAATAATAATAATAATAATAATAATAATAATAATAATAATAATAACAATAATAATAATAATAATAATAATAATAATAATAATAATAATAATAATAATAATAATAATAATAATAATAATAATAATAATAATAATAATAATAAAAGTAAAGGAAATAACAAGGTATACCCTTTTAAAATCCGTCCTAAAAAGAATTGCTTCAGAGGAGACTCGAACCCGAGACCACTCGCTACCCCATCAATACCCAAGACCACTCTTCCAATCATGTTTTTCTGGAATTCTACCCAAAGAAAATAAATATAACTCGTTCTATATTTCTGTTTCTTCCTCACCTCCTTCTTTAAATTGTTTCGACCAGTAAATACCATAATCATCAAACGAATTTCAAATAAGATTTAAGAAATTGATGTTTAATTATAACGACTTATATTTGGAAAAATTAACTCAACAGACATAAAAAAAAATAAAAAAAATAACATAACAGGAGTTGCTCGTCGCTGTTGGAAAACAAAAAAAAAATTTGATTTTTGTAAATGTATCGTTATAGATTAAGTTTATAACACGAAATAGGTTAGAAAACATTCGTGGAAACATTACCAATCATCAATTTAACTTGAATTGAAACGAATAACGCGAATTTGATTGATGAACAAAATTTGACTTTTTACCTTAAAAACTTTGACTCAAAAATTGAGATTTGATAGGAAGAATTGGCAACTGAGATTCAGCAGGTAGTTTGATTGAGAGGTTACTAACAAGATAGCGTTTACCCAATTTGAAATTAAGTACGAAATTGAGATTTTGTGAAAAAGTAACAAGAACAGGGCCTCTCGTCTGTTCTTGCTTATTTCTGTTAAAAAGATAAATTGATACAGCGAGTTATTGATTGATAATTGATAATGATACTGCATAATTTAACAATGACATATAGAATTTTGTTTGGTTTAAAAAGAATTAAGGTCGACAAGCATGTGATTGATCAGACAAAATAAATAAACAAATTTGGATCCCTTTTCAACTAATTGGTACGACTCCTATTGTAGTGTAACAAGAAAACAGAAATCAAACGTAATTAGATAGAGATGTGAAACAAAATACTCTCCTTTTTCTGTAATTATATATCTATATAATGTATTCATATATATTTATTGATAATACAACATTATTATTTAACATTAATATTAATATTAATAACAATAATGAAACTAAAAATAATAATAATAATAATAATAATAATAATAATAATAATAATAATAATAATACCAATATTAATAATAATAAATAATGATGATTATAATAATAATTATTAAAATGTTTATAATAATGATAATAATATTATTAATGATAATAACAATGATTTTTAATGATGAAGGTAATGATAATATCTATTACTAATACAAGTAATAATTAAGATATAACAAGTTGCATGTATCCACTTTCATATCTATATATTTTATATTAATAATAATATTAATAATACAGATATTAATATTAATATTAACATTAATAATAATAATAAAAGTAATAATAATAATATTAATATAATAATTATATTTAAACTTGTAATTTCTTATATTAACATCACAATTTATTAATTACACAATATTTAATATTTATTTACTTTATACTATATATATTTAATATTTATACATTTTAACAATATACATATAGTATTATTTATGTATAGATATCATATATATATTCCGGCTACTGTATATATAATTATGTTTTAAATATTACGTTTTGTTACGTAGATAAATATATTATTTATATATCGAAACAAATAAACTCAAAGTATAATATTATATATTTAATGTTTTGTTAACGTTGACAAATTATATTCGAAATAATTTATAATTAATATACTCTATATATTCAACATAACAAGCTTTGGGTGCGTTTGATAAAACTGAATGATTTAGTGCTGAATGGTTCATAATCTGAATGGTTCAGAGTCTCTGAATAAATTTAGTTCTGAATGACAATAAGTTGTTTGATAATCATTTTGAATAAACAATATGAATCATTTAAATCAACTTGTTATCGTTTAACATTAACAAAAACTTCAATATACTTGTTTGATAAGTGTTCTGGATACGATTTAAAAAGAATATTACATAAAATGTAGCCTCTTAATGGTTAAGAGAGTGTTTTAACTCTGAATGGTTCAGCACTGAATACTGAACCATTCAGCACAATATCTCATTCAGAGGTCAGAAACAAACGCACTGAATGCTGAATGGTTCAGCATTCAGTGCTGAACCATTCCATTCAGAGGTAAATAAACGCACCCTTAGTTATTTTAAGTTATCTTTCATAATAATCAAATCACATAATAGTTCATTAATATATTTAAACATTTATGTATAATTATTTACATATATAACTATTTATATCTACATTTTTGTTTACAATCAAAGGTTCGTGAATCGTTGCGAATAGTCGAAGGTTAAATGATTTCATGCAACAGTTCAAAAATTTTGAGATTCAGTTTAACAGACTTTGCTTATCGTGTCGAAATCAAATAAAGATCAAGTTTAAATTTGGTCGGAAATTTCCGGGTCGTCACATTACCTACCCGTTAAAGAAATTTCGTCCCGAAATTTGAGTGAGGTGGTCATGGCTAACAATAAAAATGTTTTTATGACGAATATGAGTTGATAAATAGAGTTTTATCATCATTGAGTGATATAGATAAAACAATTCGATTACTTGAAGCGTACGAGTGAAGCTGTCTCAAAAGGAATGAACTGAAAAATAAAGTTTCGTCTTAATTTTTGACGTTGTCTTGGTTGAATTTAGATAATAAGGTGCGTCTTAACTTTTGACAGAGTCAGGGTTAAATTCCGAAATTCAAGGAATTTAAAGAAAATCTTCGAAATCCAAAACATTTGATTCTTCGGGATTTAAGGAAATTACGATCTCTATAATTAAATACGGTGATCTGCCTCGATTACTCTGTCTGATATTTCCATTATAAATTAAACTCTTTCCGTTCCATAATTTTCACCATTCCTATACTTTCTTTCATGGTTCTTACTGTAGTGACCCGAACTTTTCCATGTTTATATATATATTAAATGAAATTGTTATTTACATGATTAAGTGTTTCCAACATGTTAAGCAATCAAACTTGTTAAGACTTGATTAATTGAAATAGGTTTCATATAGACAATTGACCACCCAAGTTGACCGGTGATTCACGAATGTTAAAACTTGTAAAAACTATATGATGACATATATATATGGTTATATATATAGTTAACATGATATTATGATAAGCAAACATATCATTAAGTATATTAACAATGAACTACATATGTAAAAACAAGACTACTAACTTAATGATTTTGAAACGAGACATATATGTAACGATTATCGTTGTAACGACATTTAATGTATATATATCATATTAAGAGATATTCGTACATCATAATATCATGATAATATAATAATTTAAAATCTCTTTTGATATTATAAACATTGGGTTAACAATATTTAACAAGATCGTTAACCTAAAGGTTTCAAAACAACACTTACATGTAACGACTAACGATGGCTTAACGACTCAGTTAAAATGTATATACATGTAGTGTTTTAATATGTATTCATACACTTTTGAAAGACTTCAAGACACTTATCAAAATACTTCTACTTAACAAAAATGCTTACAATTACATCCTCGTTCAGTTTCATCAATAATTCTACTCGTATGCACCCGTATTCGTACTCGTACAATACACAGCTTTTAGATGTATGTACTATTGGTATATACACTCCAATGATCAGCTCTTAGCAGCCCACGTGAGTCACCTAACACATGTGGGAACCATCATTTGGCAACTAGCATGAAATATCTCATAAAATTACAAAAATATGAGTAATCATTCATGACTTATTTACATGAAAACAAAATTACATATCCTTTATATCTAATCCATACACCAACGACCAAAAACACCTACAAACACTTTCATTCTTCAATTTTCTTCATCTAATTGATCTCTCTCAATTTCTATCTTCAAGTTCTAAGTGTTCTTCATAAATTCCAAAAGTTCTAGTTTCATAAAATCAAGAATACTTCCAAGATTGCAAGTTTACTTCCAAGTTTTCTAAATCCATTCCAAGTAATCATCCAAGATCAAGAAACCTTTGTTACTTACAGTAGGTTATCTTTCTAATATAAGGTAATAATCATAATCAAACTTTAATTCAATTTCTATAACTATAACAATCTTATTTCGAGTGGAAATCTTACTTGAAATTGTTTTCGTGTCATGATTCTGCTTCAAGAACTTTCAAGCCATCCAAGGATCCTTTGAAGCTAGATCTATTTTTCTCATTTCCAATAGACTTATCCAAGGAACTTTAGGTAGTAATGATGTTCATAACATCATTCGATTCATACATATAAAGCTATCTTATTCGAAGGTTTAAACTTGTAATCACTAGAACATAGTTTAGTTAATTCTAAACTTGTTCGCAAATAAAAGTTAATCCTTATAACTTGACTTTTAAAATCAACTAAACACATGTTCTATATCTATATGATATGCTAACTTAATGATTTAAAACCTGGAAACACGAAAAATACCGTAAAACTGGATTTACGCCGTCGTAGTAACACCGCGGGCTGTTTTGGGTTAGTTAATTAAAAACTATGACAAACTTTGATTTAAAATTTGTTATTCTGGGAAAATGATTTTTATTATGAACATGAAACTATATCCAAAAATTATGGTTAAATTCAAAGTGGAAGAATGTTTTCTAAAATGGTCATCTAGACGTCGTTCTTTCGACTGAAATGACTACCTTTACAAAAACAACTTGTAACTTATTTTTATGACTATAAACCTATACTTTTTCTATTTATATTCATAAAATAGAGTTCAATATGAAACCATAGCAATTTGATTCACTCAAAACGGATTTAAAATGAAGAAGTTATGGGTAAAACAAGATTGGATAATTTTTCTCATTTTAGCTACGTGAAAATTGGTAACAAATCTATTCCAACCATAACTTAATCAACTTGTATTGTGAAATGTCCCGTTCTTATTGATTAAAAACGTTCCATATTAATTGATTTCGTTGCGAGGTTTTGACCTCTATATGAGACATTTTTCAAAGACTGCATTCATTTTAAAACAAACCATAACCTTTATTTCATCAATAAAGGTTTAAAAAGCTTTACGTAGATTATCAAATAATGATAATCTAAAATATCCTGTTTACACACGACCATTACATAATGGTTTACAATACAAATATGTTACAACAAAATAAGTTTCTTGAATGCAGTTTTTACACAATATCATACAAACATGGACTCCAAATCTTGTCCTTATTTAAGTATGCGACAGCGGAAGCTCTTAGTATTCACCTGAGAATAAACATGCTTTAAACGTCAACAAAAATGTTGGTGAGTTATAGGTTTAACCTATATATATCAAATCGTAACAATAGACCACAAGATTTCATATTTCAATATACATCCCATACATAGAAATAAAAATCATTCATATGGTGAACACCTGGTAACCGACATTAACAAGATGCATATATAAGAATATCCCCATCATTCCGGGACACCCTTCGGATATGATATAAATTTCGAAGTACTAAAGCATCCGGTACTTTGGATGGGGTTTGTTAGGCCCAATAGATCTATCTTTAGGATTCGCGTCAATTAGGGTGTCTGTTCCCTAATTCTTAGATTACCAGACTTAATAAAAAGGGGCATATTCGATTTCGATAATTCAACCATAGAATGTAGTTTCACGTACTTGTGTCTATTTTGTAAATCATTTATAAAACCTGCATGTATTCTCATCCCAAAAATATTAGATTTTAAAAGTGGGACTATAACTCACTTTCACAGATTTTTACTTCGTCGGGAAGTAAGACTTGGCCACTGGTTGATTCACGAACCTATAACAATATATACATATATATCAAAGTATGTTCAAAATATATTTACGACACTTTTAATATATTTTGATGTTTTAAGTTTATTAAGTCAGCAGTCCTCGTTAGTAACCTACAACTAGTTGTCCACAGTTAGATGTACAGAAATAAATCGATAAATATTATCTTGAATCAATCCACGACCCAGTGTATACGTATCTCAGTATTGATCACAACTCAAACTATATATATTTTGGAATCAACCTCAACCCTGTATAGCTAACTCCAACATTCACATATGTCTATGGTTGTTCCGAAATATATATAGATGTGTCGACATGATAGGTCGAAACATTGTATACGTGTCTATGGTATTTCAAGATTACATAATATACAATACAAGTTGATTAAGTTATGGTTGGAATAGATTTGTTACCAATTTTCACGTGGCTAAAATGAGAAAAATTATCCAATCTTATTTTACCCATAACTTCTTCATTTTAAATCCGTTTTGAGTGAATCAAATTGCTATGGTTTCATATTGAACTCTATTTTATGAATCTAAACAGAAAAAGTATAGGTTTATAGTCGGAAAAATAAGTTACAAGTCGTTTTTGTAAAGGTAGTAATTTCAGTCTAAAGAACGACGTCTAGATGACCATTTTAGAAAACATACTTCCACTTTGAGTTTAAACATAATTTTTGGATATAGTTTCATGTTCATAATAAAAATCATTTTCTCAGAATAACAACTTTTAAATTAAAGTTTATCATAGTTTTTAATTAACTAACCCAAAACAGCCCGCGGTGTTACTACGACGGCGTAAATCCGGTTTTACGGTGTTTTTCGTGTCTCCAGGTTTTAAATCATTAAGTTAGCATATCATATAGATATAGAACATGTGTTTAGTTGATTTTAAAAGTCAATTTAGAAGGATTAACTTTTGTTTGCGAACAAGTTTAGAATTAACTATACTCAGTGATTACAAGTTTAAACCTTCGAATAAGATAGCTTTATATGTATGAATCGAATGATGTTATGAACATCATTACTACCTTAAGTTCCTTGGATAAACCTACTGGAAAAGAGAAAAATGGATCTAGCTTCAACGGATCCTTGGATGGCTCGAAGTTCTTGAAGCAGAATCATGACACGAAAACAAGTTCAAGTAAGATCATCACTTGAAATAAGATTGTTATAGTTATAGAAATTGAACCAAAGTTTGAATATGATTATTACCTTGTATTAGAATGATAACCTACTGTAAGAAACAAAGATTTCTTGAGGTTGGATGATCACCTTACAAGATTGGAAGTGAGCTAGCAAACTTGAAAGTATTCTTGATTTTATGTAACTAGAACTTGTAGAATATATGAAGAACACTTAGAACTTGAAGATAGAACTTGAGAGAGATCAATTAGATGAAGAAAATTGAAGAATGAAAGTGTTTGTAGGTGTTTTTGGTCGTTGGTGTATGGATTAGATATAAAGGATATGTAATTTTGTTTTCATGTAAATAAGTCATGAATGATTACTCATATTTTTGTAATTTTATGAGATATTTCATGCTAGTTGCCAAATGATGGTTCCCACATGTGTTAGGTGACTCACATGGGCTGCTAAGAGCTGATCATTGGAGTGTATATACCAATAGTACATACATCTAAAAGCTGTGTATTGTACGAGTACGAATACGGGTGCATACGAGTAGAATTGTTGATGAAACTGAACGAGGATGTAATTGTAAGCATTTTTGTTAAGTAGAAGTATTTTGATAAGTGTATTGAAGTCTTTCAAAAGTGTATAAATACATATTAAAACACTACATGTATATACATTTTAACTGAGTCGTTAAGTCATCGTTAGTCGTTACATGTAAGTGTTGTTTTGAAACCTTTAGGTTAACGATCTTGTTAAATGTTGTTAACCCAATGTTTATAATATCAAATGAGATTTTAAATTATTATATTATCATGATATTATCATGTATGAATATCTCTTAATATGATATATATACATTAAATGTCTTTACAACGATAATCGTTACATATATGTCTCGTTTAAAAATCATTAAGTTAGTAGTCTTGTTTTTACATATGTAGTTCATTGTTAATATACTTAATGATATGTTTACTTATCATAGTATCATGTTAACTATATATATATATATATCCATATATATGTCATCATATAGTTTTTACAAGTTTTAACGTTCGTGAATCACCGGTCAACTTGGGTGGTCAATTGTCTATATGAAACATATTTCAATTAATCAAGTCTTAACAAGTTTGATTGCTTAACATGTTGGAAACATTTAATCATGTAAATATCAATCTCAATTAATATATATAAACATGGAAAAGTTCGGGTCACTACAGTACCTACCCGTTAAATAAATTTCGTCCCGAAATTTTAAGCTGTTGAAGGTGTTGACGAATCTTCTGGAAATAGATGCGGGTATTTCTTCTTCATCTGATCTTCACGCTCCCAGGTGAACTCGGGTCCTCTACGAGCATTCCATCGAACCTTAACAATTGGTATCTTGTTTTGCTTAAGTCTTTTAAACTCACGATCCATTATTTCGACGGGTTCTTCGATGAATTGAAGTTTTTCGTTGATTTGGATTTCATCTAACGGAATAGTGAGATCTTCTTTAGCAAAACATTTCTTCAAATTAGAGACGTGGAAAGTGTTATGTACAGCCGCGAGTTGTTGAGGTAACTCAAGTCTGTAAGCTACTGGTCCGACACGATCAATAATCTTGAATGGTCCAATATACCTTGGATTTAATTTCCCTCGTTTACCAAATCGAACAACGCCTTTCCAAGGTGCAACTTTAAGCATGACCATCTCTCCAATTTCAAATTCTATATCTTTTCTTTTAATGTCAGCGTAGCTCTTTTGTCGACTTTGGGCGGTTTTCAACCGTTGTTGAATTTGGATGATCTTCTCGGTAGTTTCTTGTATAATCTCTGGACCCGTAATCTGTCTATCCCCCACTTCACTCCAACAAATCGGAGACCTGCACTTTCTACCATAAAGTGCTTCAAAAGGCGCCATCTCAATGCTT